>NC_135312.1:46569934-46876363 GCF_048772815.1 Callospermophilus lateralis | reverse complement strand
CAAACAAAAATCAAACTCAGACCCCACTGGATGTCCCTGGAAGTGTAGAATCGACAATCTAGCATCACAGCACTGAATGCTATATATCTTCCAGATTTAGAGGATTGAAATATGTGCTGAATTTGGAGAGAAACTGAAAGGAAAATGAGCACACTATTTTATGTTTGATTTTAATTTAGATGTTCTTTCTGAGCACAGATTAAAATGATACAAGTTACATTTTATCTTACTAGGTAATAGCCTGAAAGCCAAATTTAAGTATGGCTGCTTTAAGAATTCTCTGTAAAATTTGGTAACTCCAAAATTCATGGTGTGATGCCACAATGGAAGTTTGATAGCTCAGACTGCTTGCTAACAGTCAACAAATATATGACAATTGATTAAACCACAGATGTAGTTTAATGATTAAGTACCACAAACCTCTTATGCCATATCTGTAACAAACAGCTTTTTAGTTACTTTATCAAAAATCAGCAAATTTAGCATCAGTATGATGACCAAGAACATTTGTCATTTTCTGAAAAGTAGATACTAGGGTTTTTGTGTCAAATGGAGTCTGTCTACTAGTCTCTTCTTTCTGGATGCCCATAAATGGAGAGGAGGAAATAATATTATATAATAATATAAAAACCAAGTCATAAACTTACTGCCAAGATTCAAGAGGAACTTAAAGTAAACAAAGTCATGGAGCTTCATTGGCAAATTCAATTAAAACAAATTTCTTTCTCCATCATGTGAAACAAAAACAAACTTGCTTTCCTTAGAATTAGGTAAGCAGGAAATGGCTCCAGGCCACAATCAATTACTTGATCAAAAAAGACAGCAGACCTGTACTCATTAGTGTAGCTGCTTTGGGTGTTGTTCAGAATATCTCATGACCATTTCCTAAGTATTATCAGAATATTATTTTCTGTTTTCATTTATAAGCTGTCATTCTTAGTCAACATCATACCGGAAATTACAAGATTATAAGACACATTGATTCTTGGCAGTATAGTTCCCCGAAAGTAAAGCTCTGTATCTAAGAGAAGAGAAAGAGAAAGAAGAGGAAAAAAAAGGACTTTCATTCTGGAGATTTTTGTTTTGTATGTATTCAGTTGGTTTAAATTAACTAAATTTAAAAAAATATATCTGGAAAAATATAGCTTTCATCCTTTAACAAATGTATTTTCCACATGCTATGTTTGCTAGAAACTGTCTTAGAATTTATGTAATGTAATTCATCTGCTAGTGGGAGCAATGAAATGACAGATTTATCAAAATACAAGGAGCACTAAGCAGTACTAGAGATCATAGGTGTGCAAATGTGTAAATATGCAACTTTTGAGCAAAGAATAATACAAATTTTAAAAAAAGGGGGACATAGAAAAAAAAACTTGCAAAACACGATCTTCATCTTCATCATCCTAGAATTCAAAAGTATTTATGTTAGGAAGAAATTATATAGTGTAACCTTAAGAAATATTAGCAAGCCTTTTTCATTGAACTCAGTAAGTTTTAAGGAGATGTGACAGCGGTGAAATAGGAGCAGGAAACAGGAAGAATCATAAACAAGGGAAAGCCAACAGGGGACATTCAAAAACAATACTCACGACTAAAAAGACAGCTGTTTTGATGTAGGATGGAAAATAAATCTTAAATCCCCATTGAGGCAATAAGAAATTATTGACAGGAAATAATCATCAAAGATCTAAAGCAGGAAACAGAGGAAATGGACAAGGAGAAAAACTTAGAAAATATGAGAACTGTGAAAAACATTATGGAACTCTAATATAAAATATATAAGAATTTCTTAGGAATGTACTAGAAATATTAGGTGGAAGAATAATTCAAGCTGTAATTATAAAGTGTTCCATCCACACTGAAGATGTATAAATCTCAAATAGAATGTCATTCCAAACCTAACAATTAGAAATGTCTGGATTATCTGTATTGTTGAGTTTGAGTTTTTCGAGCAAAGAAGTACACTTAATTCCAAAGGATAGCAAACCATACCATGAGCTAGAGTG
This sequence comes from Callospermophilus lateralis, assembly GCF_048772815.1. Lineage (NCBI taxonomy): Eukaryota > Metazoa > Chordata > Mammalia > Rodentia > Sciuridae > Callospermophilus > Callospermophilus lateralis. The sequence goes on along the minus strand of NC_135312.1, from coordinate 46,874,354 downwards.
TCTGTGTAGAATAGGGAAAGCTTCATACCCAAAGTGTTTGTATCCATTCTGCAGCTATTTTCTGGAGGTTTCCATCAGGGATTCATGAGGAAGCTGGTGGCAGGGTAAGAACTGAATGAACTCTTGGTGGCACAGCCTTGCAGGACTTCGAGGTTTAAAAGTGGTACACTCATACCTAGGGAAGCACATTAATGGCTCAGTCTGTGCATGAATGCAAGATGGCGACAGTTGCTAGTGGGGAGAGGGTAAACCCAGTTAGACCCCTTCTATAGCAAAACTAAAACAGCTGCTTCTAGAGCAGAGGCAAAATATCCACTCTTCTTAGCTCCTAAACCTGCTTTTTATGCCAAAACATGACTTTCTGTCTCACGGGGAGGGGAAGGAAGTTAATCCAAGTTAAGTACTAGCTGCCATTGGCTGAGGGTAGAAGTTATGGTTCTCTGCCGGTAGATGGAGCATGAGCCACCTTTTCAAACCTGGATTCAGGCAAGGGTTGGGTATCTCTGAGGGAAAAATGGTAAATCTAGGACTTTCCACTGGCTCTACTATGAATTAACAATAGAACAAAGCCATCTGTCCTAGTGGCAAAGATAGAAAATCTACTCAGGTCTTGGAGTACTACACTGATATGAAACAAACAAAAAAAATGTGGACACTGTGATAAAAGCAGGAAATTCTGTGTTCAGTATAATAATGATAACTGAAATATGCCTAAATAGTTGTTCATTAATCAAATACACTTCCAAATAATCCACGAGGCAACAACAACAAAAAAATACCAAGACAATTTTGAAAACATTTTGAACTACATTTCACTCAATGACAGCCTATCAAAATATGAAAAGTGTAGTAAACTGTTGCTTTGAGAAAATTTTATCCATTATATATCTATATTGGAAAATGAGATCTCAAATCAATTATAGAGGCTTCTATTTTAAAAAAGTAAGTAAATAAAACATCAGAAAAAGAATCTAAAAAATAAAATGATGATGATGATAATATTAATAATAATAATAAAATAGAAAACAAAAAGAAATACACTCAAGAAAATCAATAAAACCATAGGTACTTTTTAAATAGATCAAAAAAATGGCTAAACACCAATCCAAACTGATTAGAAAAAAATATCAATACAGGGAAAGAAAGAGGAGATATTACTATTAACCCAATAGACTTTAAAAGAAATATGGGAATATTGTGAACCACTGTATGCCAATCAACAACTTAGATGACATAATCTAATACTTTAATGCAATAAAATAAAGCACACTAAGTAAGAAATAGAAAATCTAAATATAACTATATTTATTAAGTAAATTTGTTTTTTGTTTAATGTGAAGCATCTCATAAAAATATAATTTTAAAAAACTTTTAGAATTATCCCAAACTTTCTGAGTATGAATATTTAAAATATTGACAGCAAAATAAATACATACACATAACAGACAAAAAAAAATTTCTAGTGCAAGTTAAAAAAAAAAACAGGTACATACACATAGTTATCTAAGAATAACAAAATTTAGGTAAGCACAAGGTTTGTCATATACCATTATAAATATTAGGAATATACCAAACAACTTACACAGAGTTTTAAAAGAAAATTTGCTCATGCGGTCAAATTTTATATACAGTGTGACAGACTACTAATTACACTCTACTACTCATTCTTTGCTTCCGTAGTGTATTAGATGGCGAAATTAGCTCCAAATATCCACTCCTCCCAAAAACCTTGCCTATCACCGTGGAACTTTTTAATGGCCTCCCTCTCTTACTATTGGGTCAATGTGACTTGAGATTTCAAGGCATTATCTAATTAAAAGAAACTATACCAAGATAGAATCATGTCCAAAATAATTTTTGAACCAATCAGGGTTATTCAAGTGAATTTGGGGACTAAATAGAGACACAGACACAGAAAGTACCTTTTCTGTGGGTTCAGTGACTGCTCCTCAGCTGCAGCTCCCACAAGGGGGGGCAAGGCAAGCAAGAAAGAGAGAGAACACACCTAGAACCCGGAGGTTTTATTGGGGAAGGTTGTTTCATGGAATATTCTATCCCCAAAAGGGCAAATATGTCGAATTACAGTGGAACAGGTGAGTGTAACGCAGCCCCACTGGGTGATGCCTACTCCTAGTATACTCAGTTTCCCAGTGGAGGTAAAGCCCAAGTTATTGTGGGGCACAATAATTGTTCAGAACCCTGGTGCATTGGGACTTAAAGATGTCTGCATACAGGGCATCTCCCGACATGCCTGTTTGGATCATGGGATGGATTGGACCAAGGTAAATAAGATTGCACCTCTAAAAAAGAGCAAACTCATCAGTAGCTTAGACTGAAAGGGATTGAGGCTATTAAAAATATAAAATTACTCTGGGACTCTAAAATTCTAAGGGTAGGAAGCAAGCTTAAGAATCTACTCAAATGCCTGAGAGTGCTATTACTTCAAAGGTAGCCAAGGAGGATGATGGAAAAAGAAAGGGGGACCTGGGTGCAGTGGTGCACACCTATAATCCTAGTGGCCTGGGAAGTCTGAGGCAAGAGAATCACGAGTTCAAAGAGAGCCTCAACAATTTAGTGAGGCCCTAATCAACTCAACAAGACCCTATCTCTAAATAGAATATAAAGAAAGGGCTGGGGTTGTTCCCCTGGGATCAATCCAAAAGAAAAAAAGAAAAAGAAAACAAGCAAGAAGCATTCAGAATGTATCATAGTATGTAACTAAGAGAAATAGAACACAATAGAGGAGAAAGTCAATCCCAGGGAGCAGAATCAGAGGCAAAGTAACATGGTTAAAACAAAGGGATATCATGCACTCCTTATATGCCACTGCCATACACTTGGGCAGTAACAAGAGCTTTAAAAATGGTTAAGCATTTTTATTCAGTAATCTCATACCTCCACATTTCATTTCTTGGTATCTTAAGAAAATAATCAGAAAGAGTAAATTATAAGTGAGACATTGAAGCACTGCAAGAGTCTCATAAATGGAAATATTTACAGACTCTATATGATAAACTATTGCTCATTTAAAGACAGTTTAAATGGTAAAAAAATAACGCAACAACAAAATATTAAATGAGAAAAGCAAGAAGCAAACTAAATACCATACATGGTCTGGGTATATGAATATTTTTAAGGCTATCCTAGCCTTCGGTCCCTTATGTTTAAAGACTGGAACAGAATATTATTTATATAGCAACACTAAGTCTTTACCAACCGTATGAGTATCTCTCAGAATGATCACTACTCCTGCTTGCAATCCCTACTGACTTGTGAAGTACAATATCACTTTGCTTAAAAAAATCATTTCAATATATCAAATATTTAATCTGTCAAGAATAAATTTTAGCTCAGCTAGGGACTAACCAATTATTCTTAGTTTCTTGATGGGTTTAATGGGGGGGATGGTCAGAATTAAAAGGGCAGAGAGATTCACTGGAAAAAAATATAAAACATGGTCTATTCAGGAAATGGAAAAGAATCCAAGAAAATCTCCTATATATATGAAAAGAGTTTTACATACTAAATGCTTTGGGATCATATTTCTTAAAAAACATTAAAAATTTATATACTTAGTATTAAAGGTAAAATTGAAAAGGAAAAGTTAACTTTTTTTAGGTAATTAAAAGTGGGTGCTGTTTTAGTTTAAAATCAAGACCAAAAGAAAACAAGCACAAGTGGTAATACATTGAAAGAAAAATGAATAGAATAAAAATTAAAATAAATTTAAAATTCTAATAAGTTAATCACACAATAGATAAAAATTTGAATCTAAGAAAAAAATAAAATGAGAAGCACATGGGAACATTATAAAAGTTTCATTCATTATAAGAGGTTTACAACTTTCATCAAAGGTAAAAATCTAATTTTTAAAATTCTTTCACCTCTTGGTTCCCATGACATCAACCTCCAAGCTTCTTTCTATTTCTCCTCATTAAAACACTTTTTCACATTTGTTATACCTTCTCTTTCTCCATTTAATTTTAGGATTGTTTAACCCCTCATCCCTCACCCTTTTTTCTTTATCTACACTTTTTTCTTTTCTTTTCTTTTTTTTTTTTTGCTAAGCAGTATCCTCCATTGGTTTGAAGTATGAAGTGTTTATGTCTATGAATCAGAAAATATCATCTTCAACACAGTTCTCATATCTGTGTTCCTGAACTATGAAAACAATCATCTTCAAGTCAAGCTTATCTATGGTACCAGAACACGGTATTAACCCAAGATGCCCCCTACTCTTGATTTGAAACTCTCCTTTGATTTTTCCTCTTGAAATTTATGGCCTCCATAAGTGCATGCTAGGATTTTATAGGTATCATAATGCTCACCCGTTTTTTGAGTCAGATTTTTTTGCTGCTGTGACCAAAACACATAAAAAGAACCATTTTAGAGGAGGAAAAGTTTATTTGGGGAGTTTCAAAAGTCTCAGTCCATATGCAGCCAGCTCTGTTCCTTGGGGCTTAAGGTGAGGCTAAACATCATGGCAGAAGAGTGTGGTAGAGGGAAGTGGCTCACATGATGATCAGAAAGCAGACAGAGACTCACTAGATACTAAATGTATACCCTTAAAGATACAACCCCAATGCCCACCTCCACAACCTCTGCCTTCAGTTACCACTCAGTTAATCCCATCAGGGGATTAATTCACTGATTGGGTTGAGGCTCTCATAGCCCAATCATTCCTCTTCTAAACCTTGCATTGTCTTACATATTAGCTTTTGGGGGACACCTCATATCCAAACCATAACCCCCATCCTTGATCACCTATGGTTCCAGTTCTGTTCATTTTTTCCTCTGAAAATTTTAATTCGTCTACTCCTTTCCATCTCTATTATTTGAGTCCCACCATCTCTCCTATCCTCTAAATTTATCTCCTCTTGAATTGTGTCTAATCAGTCCCTCACATGGAAATCAAAATCACCTTTCTGCTTTACAAAAAAAAAATCAATGAATTACTAGAATGATTTCCAGGCATTCTAAGTTAGAATACAATAACTTCATTTGGGATAAAAATCTTACATATTTTACATGGTTTTTGATGCTCTTTATTAGTTTTTTATCTTTTTAGACTATCAATTAATACCAGTCCCCTTCTATTGTCTTCCCAACATGGTAGCCATTTCTATTTTTTACACTCACTTTTTTAGGAATACCATTCCCATAAGATGTCTACATCCCCATTTTTAAAATGGAGTGCTGTCTTACATGGACAACAGGACTTCAAAGATGTAATTAAATTAAGATTTTGAAATGGAAAGGTAACCCTGGATTATCCTGGTCTGCTTAATGTAATCACAAAATCCTAAGAGCAAAAGTGGGAGGCAGGAAAGTCAGAGAAGGAAACGGTGAGATTATGTGGTTGCTGACTGAAAAAAAATACCATCAACCAAGAAATACAGGCAACTTATAGATACTAAAAAAAGGCGAAGAATTGGATTCTCCTTTGGAGTCTCCAGAAGAAACAGCCCTGTAAACACCTTTATTTTAGTCTAATGTGACTGATTTTGTACTTTTTCCACTAGAACTTTTTCATAATAAATTTGTGTTAAGTCTCTGAGTGTGGGAATTTGTTACAGAGCAATACTAAACTAATATACCCAGCATGCTTTTCGTTGCCTCAAATCTTTATATATGCTTTATACATTCTACCTGGAATTTTTTGCTCCTTTGTAACCTGGCTAACTTTTGTTTTTTTCCCACTATACCTGAGGTTAAATATCCTTTTCTATAGAACCCTTCTCAATTGAAGTGGTAGCCCTATTGACCTGTCACATGCAATGTCTTTTTTGAAGAAAAAAAAATTATATATATATTTCAGTAAGTCAAATATTTAATTTACCTACCAAGAATGAATTTTAGTTCAGCTAGACACTAATCCATTATTCTTAATCTTCTGGTTAAAGTTGGCTTGTGTGTGTACATATTGTGCAGGGAGCAGGGTGTGTCCCTGGGTTAGTTTCCTATTTATCATGCACTTAGTAGCTTACAACAGTACAAATTTATTATCTCACAGTTCTGCATGTCAGAAGTTCAAAATCCATTTAAATGGATTAAAGTCAAAGTTACCAGCAGAGCTGTTTCCTGGGGGAAGGAGCTGTCCACTTGCTTTCTCCAGCTTCTAGATGCCACCTGTGTTCATTGGCTCAGGTCTCCTTGCTCACATTGTTCTAATCTTCTGCTATGGGCACATCTGTCAAGTTTTCTAGCTTACCATACCTACAAAATCAAGTAAAGGGAACATTCATAGGTTTGGGTGATCAGAATATGGACTTCTGGGGGGACTTTATTCAGTCTATTATAATTTTCTTTTCTATACTTCAAAATTAAAAACATCTTGTAAGACTTTGAATAAACAAAATTATTTATTTGCAATATATTGTTTAGTATTTACTTTTCCTTCTATTTTTTATAATTGCTTTGAAAAAAAAAATACATACCTGGTGCTTAATAGAGGACAAATATTTTTGACAACTGTGACTTCTTTATTTTAAAGACTTAAATATATTTTCAAAAGCACAAAAAATACACATCTTCAGTATATTTTATGAAAACCGTGTTCCAAGACAACCCTTGTCTTTTTCAGACTCGCAGATATGCACCTTTTGATGCTAGTCTCTGAGAGAAAAAAAGAGGGTAAAGTCATGTCATATGTGAAGATTTTCAGAAATGAGTTTAAGCTAGAGATTAATTTTAGTTCTTGGAGGAAGATAAATTGGCCTAGTCTGCAACATTAGATGTGGGCTTTAATTCACAGAATTTCAAGAAAGCAGGAGTAAGAAGAAGAGTCTGGAATTAGGAAAAAATATAAGTGAATGCTCCAGAAGAATGCTTTTCAAACTATATTTAATGAAGGACAAGCTTTATATTTTTAAATTTACAATGTCAAGTAAGAGGAACCTGGTAAAACATAATAATAAATTAATAGAAAGTATGGCATTAAAATATATGTATAATTGAAAAGCCCACATTCTACAGTCACAGGGAAAAATGATTTTGTTTTGTTTTGGTTAATAAATATTCCTAATGTTGTAGAAACATTTTTTTGTGGTGAAATACTGAGGATTGAACCCAGGGGTGCATTTTCACTAAAGGACATCCTCAGTTCGTTTTATTTTCAGATAGGTTCTTACTAAATTGCTTAGGACTTTGCTAAATTGCTGAGGCTGGCTTCAAACTTGCAGTCCTGCCTCAAACTCCTGAGTAGCTGGAATTACAGTTGTGTGCCTTTGTATTCTGCAGAAATAATTTTTTTCCCCAATAGCAAGCCTCCTTCATGAAAAAATTAGTGTGTTTGTATAGACTGTGGCACAAATTCACTTCAGAAACTCTCTGGATATCACAGCTGGGTCCTCAGAACAGTCATACAGAGCCTGAAGCTCCAAATCACACTTTAAAACTATGTATTTTTTATATTTTAAAAGCTTCAGACTTGTATTTCTATCTTTGAAGCAAAAAAAGAAAAAAATCTCCTTTTGCTACTACTATGTTCAAATCATATATGTATTTAAGTAATTGTCATTTTAGCCACATTGGGCATTTGCAAGTTACAATGAAAAAATACTTTGATTGCTTTGTCCTATGAGATGGTCCTACTTATCATTAGCCTCTTCTAGATTATGATTGGATGATAGCAAAGCTAAAAGAGTCCCTTCAGTTTTTGTGTTCTAGAAACTGACATACTGCAAAGAACCACCTTTCTTCAAATGACTTAGGTGAGAATCCTTATTCCCCCCCCCCACCCCCACCCTCGTTGTTTACTTAGACAAGTCCAGGCATGGATACCTGGACTTTCTTTTCTATTTGTTTTTAATATTATTATATTATTTTTTATTTTCTTTTTCTCTAATGCTTTTTCTAATACCCTCTGAACATCTGGACAACATTCCTGCTAACTTGATAAAGTCAAACTTCAGGTAAGTGTCTCTCCTTTCCTCAGGACCCTAAACTCCCACCACAGCCAACCTGAGCCATCATCAAAATGTGAAACAGCTGTCCAAAAACCAGGTGAGTGCAAAGAAAGATGGTCCCATGATCAGCTGTTCAATCACCACCTACTTCCTTCTGGCCTCATTTCTCCTCTCAATTAAATAAATAATAAATGTCTTCTGCCTGACTTTTGGAACACTTGCATATCTTGTGCTGAGAGTCCTCCTAATGGAGCAGTATCCTACATTGTTTTCAGAAGTTTCCATCCTTCTGTTGCAATTATCCTTCTGAGTAAAGTTCTCTTTACCCAAACTCAGGCCTTTTCTCTGGTCCACTGCTATTCTGCTGTATTTAGAAAGTTTTGTCCTTGCTTAAAAAGTAATTCAGGAAAAATGTGTTTCATAATCCTTGAATTAAGACTGAAAATAAGTAACACAAATATTACTTCCTTTGCTGGGTGCAGTGGTGCACACCTGTCATCCCAGTGGCAAGGAGGCTGAGTCAGGAGGATCCTGAATTCAATATCAGCCTCAGCAACAGTGAGGCGCTATTCAACTCAGTGAGACCCTGTCTCTAAATAAAATACAAAATAGGGCTGGGAATGTGACTCAGTAGTTGAGTGCCCTTGAATTCAATCCTGGTACCAAAAAAACAAAAAACAAAAAACAAACAAAAAACCCCACCAGAATCCCTTTTTTATTTTTACCTAATACCATTATTACAAATTTAAAATCAGATTAAATTAAAATATGAAACTATGTAGAAATAGTAAAGTAAGAAAAAATTACAAATGATACTTTCTTTCTGATTTTTATATCCTTTTGAGTTATGCTTTAAAGACTAACTTTAAAATACTACATATTGTAATGTGATCACACTGTATATAAGTGCCTTATCCCACAAGATGAACTCCAAAACTGTTCTCTCTCTCTTTTTTTTTTTCCAAGCACATAAAGCAAAGTTTATTTAAAAAGGGGAACCATAGACTTCTCCCAGGAGGGAGAAGGGGGCCATAGCTCGTATCCTAGTATCCCAAGAATCAAGGTGTTCTGCCTTTTTTATATGTCCTAGGCTTACCAAAACTGTTCTATATCATTTAATTAGATGAGTTCACTGATCACATGCTTGTATGCAGAAAGTTATCAATTTTACACAAAAAATTTGAACTCTTTCTCAATCTCTATATTTTTGTTTGTTTGTTTGTTTGTTTGTTCCTAGCAGAAGCAAATACTCTGAAGTTCAACAGGCCCTGATTGTATAGCACTCACTGGGAATTGAGAAGCCTTGGTTTGGATTCCAAGGCTATTCTTGGTCCCAGATACAATTTGTTATCTATTGCAACAAGGGCTGGATTTGGGCCTAAAGGTTCTCCTATTGTTCAATTGCTCTTCTACCCTGCTATTTCTCCGGAAGATGTGTGGAGTTTTTGATTAAGACAGAAGTTGGTGGATACACGTCAACTTTAAGGTTAGATGTTAAAAGTGCTACCAGCTTAAATTATGACCAAATGAAATGAGCCAAGCAATTTATCTAGTATTAAGTATATTAAGTTTTATTAATTTTCTAAATTAATTTCAGAGATAAGAGAGAAATGGGTATAAACCTTGTATCTTTGAAGAGCAATGAGTAAATTTCTAATCCACTCTGTCAGATTAACTTCAATAACTTTTTCATGTTTTCTTTCAGGGTTTTAATGCTTTTTTCCCCCTGGCATTACTTCATTGAGTATATAAAAATCTGATAGGAAATCAATCAGAATATCAAAGGTAAAGAACTTGCTACAGAATTCAAGAAATCTTAATATCTAATCTTCAGTATTAAACATTTTTCTATTTCATTTCAGATGGTTAGGTTGGAGTAATATAACAAACTGGATATATATTAGCTGATATGTTACTAAGAAAATTACTTAAAATATGTGCATATTCTTTAGGAATAATATTGGTGTGGACAGAGTGTATTAATATCAATAAGAATCTCAAAAAGTCATGTAGGTATCTTACCAAGGAAAGAAAGCATACCTTAACTTTTGGCAAAGCAAATTCTTGAACTTCATGCACACTTTTTTCATGAAACAACAAATTTAATGATCACAATGGGACTGAATTGACTTTTTAAAAATTATTTCTTGATATATAAAGTTAGGAAGCATATTAATACTCCCAAAATAATCACCATCACCATGAATAAGTAGAATATAGATTAGTATTAAAGTACACTCAGAGTTATTCACACAGTTTCCTGCTTACCCTACATTCAAGGCCACCGCACAAAATTAATGGTAAAATCAACAACAGAAAATCTCATATCTTTAGCATGAGCTCATTGATAAACAGAATTTTAAAAATCATCAAGTGTGATTCCCTCATATCTGCACTACACACAGCCATGAGTTTAATCATAGTTTGCACATCATTGATTTCATTCAACTGTCAAGCAAAATATCTTCAGGCACCTACAACATACTAATTATTATTATTATTTCAATACATAATTAGTATTGTACATCATCTGAAAGTACCATTCAATGAAAGATTTTGACAATAGCTTGTTCTTCTTTCTCTTTGAGCATGATATTTATTATTAATCCTGCAGTTAGCTTTACGGTTTCATCAGCTGTTTTTGCTATAAAGAATGAAACTTGAAAGGGTTCTTCTAGTTTTGGTCATTTCCCTACCTTTAGCAACAAAAAGAACCACCACCACTATTGTCATTACCCTAGCAGAACAACATGAAATCTGAGGTCCCTTCTGTGGGGCTCAGGAGGGCTTCAGACAACAGGGTGATGACTCAGGCACAAATAATGGGTCATGTGGGAGTGGGCAAAACTAAGGCAGAACCCCTAGGTTATGGAACACTTTCACTGTAACTAGGTGTTCAAATCAAAGGGTTGCAGTGCACCTATTGGTAGACCTTACAGTATAAGGATAAAGAGACCCTCAAACTCAGCAGTCATCAGAATCAGATCCATGCAGCCTCCTCCCAGTGCCTAAACTTGAGAGTATTTTCTGCTTACCCCCTTAATCAGGGGCTGTTAAAGCTTTTCCTTTCCTGCTTCCTTTCTCTCTCTCCCTTCTCTGTCCTCTCCTTTTTTTCATCTCCTCACCATTTTTTTTCCTCTTCCATCTTTTTTCCTTTTGTACCATCTTAGACTTTTTGTACATGATTTTGAAGTGAGTGATTTCCCTTACTCATGTGGTCCAAGGAAGGAAAAAAAAAAACCCACGGAGAACAAGCTAGAGATTTTCCAAGGAAGCAGAGGGAACATGCTGATTACTCCTTGAAGAAATAGTCCTGCCAGTCATTTATACCCCTGTTTGGCAAGATTTTATAAGTGAAAATGAACTGGGGAATAATAGTAAATGAATCTTCAGTCAAATATAATTCAATTTTTATATTCATAAAGATACTTCTTATTTTCACTTTTCTTTCCTTCTGCATATGTGAAATCATGATACTTGCAGATTTATTTGTCCCAGAATATACAGATTTGCATTCCATATTTACCACCAGAGACCAGTTTACTCTTTGTTTATAATGTTATTTTGGGTTGTACTATTTATGCTACTCTTTTCATTACTTTTTATGCTTCAGCAAGCTACATTTTAATCATGGGTTTATTTTTGAGAATTGGGGATATAATGCAGCACAAGCATAAAAACAAAATTATAAATTTAATAATGTTAATAGTAGCATGAAAATATATTAAGTGAGACAAACTGCACTCTATTATCTAAATATTTGCAGAAAAACAAACCAAAGCAATCCTTAAAAGGACTTGTAGGACTTTAGAGGACATAATAATCATTAGTTGTATGAGTAATGGCATTTCTATAAAACAAAAATTCATCTTACATTTCAGATTTAATGCTGTAAACAAAATAGTTTCATGGATTTCTTTTTTCTATTCAGATTCACAGACTGCCTTTGCCATGGCCACAAATCAACCTTTAATACTGCTCTGGCTGTCAAAGTATCATGTTTTCTCTCCCATTTCTTGTCTCTAAATCCATTATTACATTTTCTTTTTTGTCTTTTTCCTCTGAGTCATTAAATATGCACACACTCACACACATGCACACACACAATAATTAGGAAATAAATTAGAAAAACCACTGTGTTTTGACCTATTATCATAATTTATATGCAATTAATAAAGAGCACAGGAGCATAAAAACTTATCTTGACCTTAGTGTGCTTATCTCCAAGAAGCCAGATAAAACACAGTGCTGGCTTTCATTTGTCCACTGCTGACATCTTCTCCACAGAATGTACAATGACTGCATCCCTAGTCAGGAGGGATGCTGTGTTATCTTAAGAGCACAAAGAAATTGAAAGAAAGAGACTGATGCTACATTAATTTTTTTCTCATTATAACAATAATGATATTGCATATTCATTTAGAAAAGAGCCTTCTGGAAAAAACCAAAATTCACCTCTGTGACACACACTCATTGCTAGAGTGAATAAGCACATGTTTATATATATAAAAAAAAAAAACACTTTGTTGTATTTTCCAAATAAATATTTGGAAAATTTTGTTGCAAAAATAACTCTTATTGTTATTGTTACTAACTTAGTAACAATAAACATATTTGTTGATATTAACTTCAATGTCTTCCTCCTTTGTTATAAAAATGAGAGTGCTTATACTTACCTTTCTTGTCTAAAGCCATATTATAGATCAAATGGGAAAATATGTGAAATTAATTTATAATTAGTATTTGCCTGATTTTTAAAACTTTAACATAATTAGACCTCTGCTCCAAAAAAAATGGATAAAAGCTCAGAGTTTAAAATAAAAGTGATTACCAAAATTACTCTATAATTTTTTTCTTAAAATAAGCTTAATATATATTGAAGGTATTATAGGCAGCACTTTCACAAGCATTGACATATAATTATATATAATTTTTCAATTACACATGTATGAATAAAGTGACAGAATGATGCACAGATTTATGTAGTGAACATGTATTGAACACATACCACGATCAAGACTCCTTTGCACAAAACAATGCTTAGTTCTGACTCTCTATCTTCATTGTGGGCATTGATATACATGCTACTGAAAAATCCATTGTACTAAAATTTATAGAAGTATTTACTGAGTCTTCACCATTTTGGTTTATGTTTAATCATTGATTCTAAATGTAATGTTGAATAAGATCCCCTTACTTTATCTCATGGAATTTATGGGTGGATCAATTTGTGGAAAAAAGGAGTAAAGATGTCACAGGAGTTTCCTTTCCAGCAACAATGGTGAGGAGGGCCTTGGGTTGCTGCATGTAAAACTAGCAATGCTGAGAGCCTCAACCTTCAACAGCAGACAATCCCTAACCAACATTTGCTTTCCACTCTTGACCAGATACACCTCTAAAGGGCATTCTTATAAAGGAAGAGATTGTCAAAAAAAAAAAAAAAAAAGTATTGTTTCCAGACATCCTAAAATCAGTTATATTTCTTAGCATGTTTGCATTTATCTATTAAAGCCTGCTGTAATTTTTGAAACTGCTAACAGCTCTTACATATTAACAGTACTGAGAATTCTCAATTCTATTATGATGCTATGATGTTGTCATCTCTGTTAAAATTCAGCTATTATGACAACTATATTTTACATACCTGAGGAAAGGGCCATATTTAAACTCCCTGGGTATTAATTTAAAGAACTAGAGGATTTCTAAGGCAACCAGTTCCAAGAATAGATGATCTGAAAAGGTGGATATATCTTTTTTTTTTTAATTTAAAAAAAGGAAAAAAATGGGGTGCTTTTACTTGGGCAACTAAAGATATATAGATTCTGACAAATATAGACTTTGAGAAAAAGATGGATTTTATTTATTTATATGTTTTTAAAATAATCATCGCATGTCTTTGTATGATATTCTTAGCTTTAAATGTTTCCATTAAGACCATTATTAGACATAAGTAGCTACAATTCCTGTTGTCACTTAATACATGGCAAAGTAATTTGAAATCATTCACTAGCACTTTTCACGTTGTAAGCCAATATAAAAAAGTGATGAAGACATTGAGTTGCACCTTGCCAAATATCTAACTGAAAAGAGCTGAGAGCCAAGGGCTAGAACCTGGTGATCTCTTCTTTTTTTTTTTTTTTTTTTTTTTATATATTTTTTTATTGTTGGTTGTTCAAAACATTACATAGTTCTTGATATATCATATTTCACACTTTGATTCAAGTGGGTTATGAACTCCCATTTTTACTCCGTTTACAAATTGCAGAATCACATCAGTTACACTTCCATTGATTTATATATTGCCATACTAGGGTCTGTTGTATTCTGCTGCTTTTCCTATCCGTTACTATCCCCCTCCCCTCCCCTCCCCTCCCCTCTTCTCTCTCTACCCACTCTACTGCAGTTCATATCTCCCCCTTGTATTATTTTTCCCTTTCCCCTCGTTACCTCTTGTATGTAATTTTGTATAACCCTGAGGGTCTCCTTCCATTTCCATGCAATTTCCCTTCTCCCTCCCTTTCCCTCCCACCTCTCGTCCCTGTTTAATGTTAATCTTCTTCTCATGCTCTTCGTCCCTACTCTGTTCTTAGTTACTCTCCTTATATCAAAGAAGACATTTGGCATTTGTTTTTTAGGGATTGGCTGGCTTCACTCAGCATAATCTGCTCTAATGCCATCCATTTCCCTCCAAATTCTATGATTTTGTCATTTCTTAATGCAGAGTAATATTCCATTGTGTATAAATGCCACATTTTTTTTATCCATTCGTCTATTGAAGGGCATCTAGGTTGGTTCCACAGTCTTGCTATTGTGAATTGTGCTGCTATGAACATCGATGTAGCAGTGTCCCTGTAGCATGCTCTATTTAGGTCTTTAGGGAATAGACCGAGAAGGGGAATAGCTGGGTCAAATGGTGGTTCCATTCCCAACTTTCCAAGAAATCTCCATACTGCTTTCCAGATTGGCTGCACCAATTTGCAGTCCCACCAACAATGAACAAGTGTACCCTTTTCCCCACATCCTCGCCAGCACTTGTTGTTGTTTGACTTCCTAATGGCTGCCAATCTTACTGGAGTGAGATGGTATCTTAGGGTGGTTTTGATTTGCATTTCTCTGACTGCTAGGGATGGTGAGCATTTTTTCATGTACTTGTTGATTGATTGTATGTCCTCCTCTGAGAAGTGTCTGTTCATGTCTTTGGCCCATTTGTTGATTGGGTTATTTGTTATCTTGTTGTCTAATTTTTTGAGTTCTTTGTATACTCTGGATATTAGGGCTCTATCTGAAGTGTGAGGAGTAAAGATTTGTTCCCAGGATGTAGGCTCCCTATTTACCTCTCTTGTTGTTTCTTTTGCTGAGAAAAAACTTTTTAGTTTGAGTAAGTCCCATTTGTTGATTCTAGTTATTAACTGTTGTGCTATGGGTGTCCTATTGAGGAATTTGGAGCCCGACCCCACAGTATGTAGATCGTAGCCGACTTTTTCTTCTATCAGACGCCGTGTCTCTGATTTGATATCAAGCTCCTTGATCCATTTTGAGTTAACTTTAGTGCATGGCGAGAGAAAGGGATTCAGTTTCATTTTGTTGCATATGGATTTCCAGTTTTCCCAGCACCATTTGTTGAAGATGCTATCCTTCCTCCATTGCATGCTTTTAGCCCCTTTATCAAATATAAGATAGTTGTAGTTTTGTGGGTTGGTTTCTGTGTCCTCTATTCTGTACCATTGGTCCACCTGCCTGTTTTGGTACCAGTACCATGCTGTTTTTGTTACTATTGCTCTGTAGTATAGTTTGAAGTCTGGTATCGCTATACCGCCTGATTCACCCTTCCTGCTTAGCATTGTTTTTGCTATTCTGGGTCTTTTATTTTTCCATATGAATTTCATGATTACTTTCTCTATTTCTATAAAAAATGCCATTGGGATTTTGATTGGTATTGCATTAAACCTATAGAGAACTTTTGGTAATATTGTCATTTTGATGATGTTAGTTCTGCCTATCCATGAACAGGGTATATTTTTCCATCTTCTAAGATCCTCTTCTATTTCTCTCTTTAGGGTTCTGTAGTTTTCATTGTATAAGTCTTTCACCTCTTTTGTTAGGTTGATTCCTAAGTATTTTATTTTTGGGGGGGATATTGTGAATGGAGTGGTTGTCCTCATTTCCATTTCAGAGGATTTGTCGCTGATATACAGGAATGCCTTTGATTTATGTGTGTTGATTTTATATCCTGCCACTTTACTGAATTCATTTATTAGCTCTAATAGTTTCTTTGTAGACCCTTTTGGGTCTGCTAGGTATAGAATCATGTCATCTGCAAATAGTGATAATTTAAGTTCTTCTTTTCCTATTTTTATGCCTTTAATTTCTTTCGTCTGTCTAATTGCTCTGGCCAGTGATTCGATAACTATGTTGAACAGAAGTGGTGAGAGAGGGCATCCCTGTCTTGTTCCAGATTTTAGAGGGAATGCCTTCAATTTTTCTCCATTCAGAATGATGCTAGCCTGAGGTTTAGCATAGATTGATTTTACAATGTTGAGGTAAGTTCCTGTTATCCCTAGTTTTTCTAGCGTTTTGAACATAAAGGGATGCTGTACTTTGTCGAATGCTTTTTCTGCATCTATCGAGATGATCATATGGTTCTTATTTTTAAGTCTATTGATGTGGTGAATAACATTAATTGATTTCCGTATATTGAACCAGCCTTGCATCCCAGGGATGAATCCTACTTGATCATGGTGCACAATTTTTTTGATATGTTTTTGAATCCGATTTGCCAAAATTTTATTGAGGATTTTTGCATCTAGGTTCATTAGAGATATTGGTCTGTAGTTTTCTTTCTTTGAAGTGTCTTTGTCTGGTTTAGGAATCAGGGTGATGTTGGCCTCGTAGAAAGAATTTGGAAGTTCTCCCTCTTTTTCTATTTCCTGAAATAGCTTGAAAAGTATTGGTGTTAGTTCCTCTTTAAAGGTTTTGTAAAACTCTGCTGTATACCCATCCGGTCCTGGGCTTTTCTTAGTTGGTAGTCTTTTGATGGTTTCTTCTATTTCCTCAATTGATATTGGTCTGTTTAGGTTGTCTATATCCTCCTGCCTTAATCTGGGCAGATCATATGACTTAAGAAATTTATCGATGCCTTCACTATCTTCTATTTTATTGGAGTATAAGGATTCAAAATAGTTTCTGATTATCTTCTGTATTTCTGAAGTGTCTGTTGTGATATTGCCTTTTTCATCCCGTATGCTAGTAATTTGATTTCTCTCTCTTCTTCTCTTCGTTAGCATGGCTAAGGGTCTGTCGATTTTATTTATTTTTTCAAAGAACCAACTTTTAGTTTTGTCAATCTTTTGAATTGTTTCTTTTGTTTCGATTTCATTAATTTCAGCTCTGATTTTAATAATTTCTTGCCTTCTACTTCTTTTGCTGTTGTTTTGCTCTTCTTTTTCTAGGATTTTGAGATGGAGTATGAGATCATTTATTTGTTGGTTTTTTCTTTTTTTAAGGAATGAACTCCAAGCAATGAATTTTCCTCTTAGAACTGCTTTTAATGTGTCCCATAGATTCCGATATGTTGTGTCTGTGCTTTCATTTATCTCTAAGAATTTTTTAATTTCCTCCTTGATGTCTTCTATAACCCATTGATCATTTAGTAACCAATTGTTCATTCTCCAAGTGATGCATGTTTTTTCCTTCCTTCTTTTATCGTTGATTTTCAGTTTCATTCCATTATGATCAGATAAGATGCATGGTATTATCTCCACTCCTTTATATTGTCTAAGAGTTGCCCTGTGACATAATATATGATCTATTTTTGAGAAGGATCCATGTGCTGCTGAGAAAAAAGTGTAACTGCTTGATGTTGGGTGGTATATTCTATATATATCAATTAAGTCTAGGTTATTAATTGTGTTATTGAGTTCTATAGTTTCCTTATTCAACTTTTGTTTGGAAGATCTGTCTAGTGGTGAGAGAGGTGTGTTGAAGTCTCCCATGATTATTGTATGTTGGTCTATTAGACTCTTAAACTTAAGAAGAGTTTGTTTGATGAACATAGCTGCACCATTGTTTGGGGCATATATATTTATGATAGTTATGTCTTGTTGGTGTATGGTTCCCTTGAGCAGTATGTAGTGTCCCTCTTTATCCCTTTTGATTAACTTTGGCTTGAAATCTATTTTATTTGATATGAGTATGGACACTCCTGCTTGTTTCCGAAGTCCATATGAGTGATATGATTTTTCCCAACCTTTCACCTTCAGTCTATGTATGTCTTTTCCTATCAAATGCGTCTCCTGTAGGCAGCATATTGTTGGGTCTTGTTTTGTGATCCATTCTACTAGTCTGTGTCTCTTGATTGGTGAGTTTAAGCCATTAACATTTAGGGTTATTATTGAGATATGGGTTGTTCTTCCAGCCATAATTGTTTATTTATGTTACTAAACATGGTTTGTTTTCCTTTTTTGATTATTTTCCCCCCCTTTACTGTCCTACCTCCCACTGTTGGTATTCATTGTTATTTTCCATTTCCTCTTCCTGTAATGTTTTGCCGAGGATGTTTTGAAGACATGGTTTTCTAGCTGCAAATTCTTTTAACTTTTGTTTATCGTGGAAGGTTTTAATTTCATCTTCCATCCTGAAGCTTAATTTCGCTGGATACATGATTCTTGGTTGGAACCCATTTTCTTTCAGTTTTTGAAATATGTGATTCCAGGATCTTCTAGCTTTGAGAGTCTGTGTTGAAAGATCAGCTGTTATCCTGATTGGTTTACCCCTAAATGTAATCTGCTTCCTTTCTCTTGTAGCTTTTAAAATTCTCTCCTTATTCTGTATGTTGGGCATCTTCATTATAATGTGTCTAGGTGTGGATCTCTTATGATTTTGCACATTCGGCGTCCTGTAGGCTTCTAGGATTTGGGATTCTGTCTCATTCTTCAAGTCTGGGAAGTTTTCTCGTATTATTTCATTGAATAGGTGGTTCATTCCTTTGGTTTGGACCTCTATACCTTCCTGTATCCCAATGACTCTTAAGTTTGGTCTCTTTATATTATCCCATATTTCTTGGATGTTCTGCTCATGGTTTCTTAACAGTTTTGCTGAGCTATCTATGTTCTTTTCAAGTTGAAATACTTTGTCTTCATTGTCTGATGTTCTATCTTCTAAGTGTTCTACTCTGCTGGTAGTATTCTCAATTGAGTTTTTAAGTTGGTTTATTGCTTCCTGCATTTCTAGGATTTCTGTTTGTTTGTTTTTTATTACCTCTATCTCCCTGTATAGTTGATCTTTTGCTTCTTGGATTTGTTTATGTAATACATTGTCGAAGTGGTCGAAATGATCTTTCATTGTCTGATTTTGCTGTCTAATGTCTTCCTTGAGACTCCAGATCATTTGCAGCATGTATATCCTGAATTCTTTATCTGACATTCCATCTGCTGCAGCTATAACCTCTTCTAAAGTTGAGTTGACCTGCATTGCTTGTGGTCCTTTCTTTCCTTGTCTTTTCATATTGCTCGTGTTTCTTTCTGCTTAGTGAAACTATTGTGTTTTTGAAATTTTTCCCCCTATATATTTATATTGCTCTTGTATAGTTGAAAAGTCTCCCTTGCAGGGGCGGGCGGCAGCTCTGCTCCTCCTCCAATTGGGGTGATCTGTCTACCACGCTGGTGGGCCGCTGGGACTGTTCTGCCGGTCGGTCGCAGGTCTGCCTACCTTGGAGGCGCGGGCAGCGGCTCTGCTCTGCCCTTCCTCCTATTGGTGTGACGTGTCTACCACGTCACCACGTCCGTGAACCCCTGGGCCTGTTCCACCAGTTAGTCGCGGATCTGACTACCTTGCAGGCGTGGGCGGCGGCTCTGCTCTGCCCCTTCTCCAATTGGGTTGTCGTGACTACCACCCCGGCAGGTCGCTGTGCCTGTTCTGGGCGCGGGCTGCGGCTCTGCTCTGCCCCTACTCCAAATGGAGTGATGTGACTGCCACGCTGGCGGGCCGCTGGGCCTGATCCAGGCTCGGGGAGCGGCTCTGCTCTGCCCCTCCCCCAAGTGGTGTGACGTGTCTACCACGCCGGCAGGCCGCTGGGGCTGTTCTGCCCGACTGTCACAGGCCTGCCTACCTTGCGGACGCGGGTGGAGGATCTGCTTTCCCCCTACTCCAGTTGGGGATTCTTGACAACCACGCCGGCGGATCGCTGGGCCTATTCCGGGCTCTGGCAGCGGCTCTGTTCGGCCCCTGCTCGAGCCGGAGCGATGCGACACCACGCCGGCGGGTCTCTGGACCTGCTCCGGGCGCAGGCGGCGGCTCTGTTCGGCCCCCGCTCTAGCCGGAGCGACGCGACACCACGCCGGCGGGTCGCTGGGCCTGTTCCGGGCTCTGGCGGCGGCTCTGTTCGGCCCCCGCTCTAGCCGGAGCGACGCGACACCACGCCGGCGGGTCGCTGGACCTGTTCCGGGCGCAGGTGGCGGCTCTGATCGACCCCTGCTCCAGCCGGAGCGACGTGACACCACGCCGGCGGGTCGCTGGGCCTGCTCCGGGCCCCGGCGGCGGCTCTGTTTGGCCCCTGCTCTAGCCGGAGCGACGCGACACCACGCCGGCGGGTCGCTGTGCCTGTTCCGGGCTCTGGCGGCGGCTCTGTTCGGCCCCTGCTCTAGCCGGAGCGACACGACACCACGCCGGCGGGTCGCTGTGCCTGTTCCGGGCTCTGGCGGCGGCTCTGTTCGGCCCCTGCTCTAGCCGGAGCGACGCGACACCACGCCGGCGGGTCGCTGTGCCTGTTCCGGGCTCTGGCGGCGGCTCTGTTCGGCCCCTGCTCTAGCCGGAGCGACGCGACACCACGCCGGCGGGTCGCTGTGCCTGTTCCGGGCTCTGGCGGCGGCTCTGTTCGGCCCCTGCTCTAGCCGGAGCGACGCGACACCACGCCGGCGGGTCGCTGTGCCTGTTCCGGGCTCTGGCGGCGGCTCTGTTCGGCTCCTGCTCTAGCCGGAGCGACGCGACACCACGCCGGCGGGTCGCTGTGCCTGTTCCGGGCTCTGGCGGCGGCTCTGTTCGGCCCCTGCTCTAGCCGGGGCGACGCGACACCACGCCGGCAGGTTGCTGGGCCTGTTCCGGGCTCTGGCGGCGGCTCTGCTCCGCCCCTCTGGCCTTCACAGTATTCAGCAGGACCCGGACCGAGAGACAGTTTCCGCGGGTTCTTTATCCCTGGGCCAGAGCAGTTCCGGGAGCCAGAATTCGGCCTCTCCGGACTTGGTGCATGCTCCGACAGGAGCAGGCTCCAAGAAGCAGTTTCCGCGGGTTCTATAGCCCTGGGCCAGAGCAGCTCCGGTAGCCGGAGCTCCACCGCTCCGGGCTCGGTGCGTGTTCTGATAGGAGCAGGCTCCAAGAAGCAGTTTCCGCGTGTTATTTAGCACTAAGTCTGAGCAATTTGTCTGCGAGACTCAGACAATTGTCATCCTGAAATTACCTGTTCTATAGCTGAAAGAGCTGCAATCAGTCAAAAACAAGGATGGTGACGTCAGCTCTCCAAGATGGTGGCCGCTGGCTTCCTCCGTGGTCTGACCGGTGTGGAGAACCGAACTGGACCGTTTCCTTCCCCGTCTCCAACCCAGAATTCAGCTCCGAGCTCAGCAAATGCCTAGCTGGCAGGAGCCCGCAGAATCAGCATCGCTGTATCTCTGCACCACCAGCCCGTCGTTTCCCAGTGCGCGCCGCAGACTCTAGCCGCAGGGCGATCTGCCGAACAATAAGCGCTCCGTACGGACAAATCGCTCGCTTTTGAGCCCCTGAAGCTGATCCTCGTGCGATGAAAATCCTTCCACTAGGTTTTGGAGCACCCCAATTTTGCTGGAAATTCCTAACCAGATAGCTTTTAGCCGTTCTAACTCATCATTTTCCCTCACAGTGACGCAGTACTCGGAGTTACTGCACTCCCTTCGCGGCCATCTTCCTCCATATCGTGATCTCTTCTTAATAGAAAGTCTGACCCAAGGTCATGTAAGCCCAGAAAAATTGGGGGATTTTAGAGACTAAGAAAGATTATTGAAATACATAAATACCATATAAGAAGGAAATAAAGGTTGACCAAACAAGATAAAAGATTTGGCATAATTTATTCTAAGAAAAACTCCTCTAAGTAAGGAAGCAGCATAATCAGGGAAAAGGATTACAGATTTTAAAGTTATTATTGTCTGGATTTTATTCTAAAATTCATCACTTACTGGCTGGTTGAGCAATGGCGAATTGCTTAACTTCCGTGCACCTAAAATAGCTCTTAAAATAATGTGTCCATCTTTCCAGGATCATGGTGAAGATTATATAAAATAATGGAAATAAAATACTTGGCACAGAACTTGGCATGTAATAAAAACCAACATTTATTATTTCCTTCCTACATATTCCTTTATATTAACCTATAAATTATTGGGACCAGATTACTTTGGTTATAGTGTAAAGATCATTGTCTCTAGGCCTTTCTAGCTAAGTGAATTTGGGCTAGTAACTGTTTCTTCATGTGGAACATTAGGGTTCCAAAATAGGCTTTGTTTTCCTCTCTGCTTGTTGTTACCATAAAGATGAATAAATAATGTGAGAACACAGTCTATCAAGAGCTACACTTAAAGGTACTTAGTGTTCCAGCTGCTTTGCATGCAGTTTCATTCAATCTTTATAACAATACAAGAAGGCAGGTTTTTCACAAGTGAGAAAGCACAAAGCAGGTAAATACCTCAGCTAAGGTCACCTAACTGTTAAGTCACAGAGAAGCAAAGTTAGTCCTGGTACCTCACCTACTTGCTACACACCATGACTTCTTGTAGTACTGAGGTTGTTACTCGAGTTAAGGACCATTTGATGTTAAAGCAAGAGTTAAGAAGAGAAGGGTAAATATAGAATAATAGATGCTGTAGGCAACTGTTTCAGGGGCTTTTTAGAATAATAAAATAATGCTCTATTGATAACAATAGATAATAAGTAAATAAATCTCAATTAGAAGTGATAATTATTAAATACAATGACACTATTGTATATGTCTAATAGTATTTTTCTACTTTATTTAAATTAGTTCAAGAAAAATCCATGATAATTCATCACATATCCTAATACACTTCAGCAGCAGATTGAAAGAACAATGCCAGTTGCTGTGACTCAAGAAAGAGAACGGAGAAATCCTCTACGAGCCCCATGGGTTTACAGAAGCCTATCAATTACTCTGTCAGTCTTCCGGATCATTATTCAAGTTGCTATCCCCAATTTTTCTGGCTATATGAGATGGACTCCAGCTTCATAGGTAATTTTTCTTTCTAATGAGCTTGGGATTTGTTCTTTTTAAACATTATCTTTGGGTTAATGTGCTGCTCAAAGCTTTTGAAAAGAGTAATAAGAATGTCAACCATGGGCTGGGGATGTGGCTCAAGCGGTAGCGTGCTCGCCTAGCATGCGTGCGGCCCGGGTTCGATCCTCAGCACCACATACAAACAAAGATGTTGTATCTGCCGATAACTTAAAAAAATATATATATATATTAAAAATTCTCTCTCTCTCTCTCTCTCCTCTCTCACTCTCTCTTAAAAAAAAAAAAAGAATGTCAACCATTACCTGTGTATATGTGTATATATGTATACCCAAATTCATATTTACATGTGTAAATATTTGTTTCACCAGAAATTGTTTTATTGTTACTATGCAATAATAACAATTCCAATTTAAAACCATAGATAGTTAATTGTCAATGACATGCTTTGTTGTATTTCTCTTAAAGTAATTGATTCATACATTTCTTTTTCTGGTTCAAGGATCTTTATGGGAAAGAAGAAATTTCCACATGGTTCTGAGTTGATGTAGAAATTTGGCAGATATCTAGGCATTAGATCAATGAAGACCAACCGACTGGAAAAGTTAGCTAAACATTTTCTGAAATGTAATCAGTAAGACAGAAATATATATTGAATAAAAGTAGGATGGCTGTTAGATATATTTGAAAAGGAAACTTATTGTTTCAGTCAATAGAATTACTGTGTATAAGGCATTGTATTTGGTATGGATACACATTCAGAGGAGACCCATTCCCTGCCTTTAAGTAGAAATCTGACAAAGGTGAAGAAATATGTCATGTTCTATTAGAGCACATATGCAGGCACATAAGATAAGGAGACATCATCCAAACTGAAAGATTTAGGAAGACTTCCTGGAAATTGTTAGAACTAAGCAAAATAGTAAAAATTATAAGCATTACCTAGATGAAGAGGAAAAGCAGGGATTGTAGACAGAGGGGTCATAGATGATGGAGAAACATATATTATGGAAGATGCATACACATTTTTAATGTCTCTGATTGAAATTTATTTTTACGGGTGGCAGGACTTTTCATCTCTTTGTTTACTGATACATTCCTAGTACCTGGAACAATATCTGATCCATAGTAACTGTCTATCGGTTGAATGAATGAGTAAATTTGTGATTAAACTATAAATATAAGTCAGAGAACAGGGAAACATGAGTGTGGAATAGGGCTGTAACACAAAAAAATCCTTAACAGTTCCTTGTGTCGTTTTTTATACTACTTTTCCTCCTTTGGTCCTTTACCAACTCTGAGAAATCTGGTGATAACATAGTGACCTCTCTCAATAGTCAACACAATTATTTACACTTCCCTCTAGACTTGTTCCTATAATAAGGAATTTTCTTTTTGCAATTTCCCCTCTTTATTTCCCTGTATTCAGTTATGCTGAGATATACCTTTATTAATAGGAGCTAATTTAATTTGCCTAAGGTTTTTTTAAGGGGGAAACCTTGCTAGTTATCATTTTTAGTCAGCCATGCATCATAAAATGACTGGTGCTGCTCGTGCACATCGGATTAACAAGCATTGGATTCACACCTCAGATCTGACTGGGAACAGTCTTACTACCTTGAAATAATCAAGATTATAATGCCAAAATCACAGGTTTCAGTAAAAGTTAATTTCAATAATAAATGCAAATTTTAAGACATGGCAAAAACATAAGTTGATCATTCAATTTATCAGGGTATAGAAGGTCTTGAAGTCAAGACATTAAGTAACATGAAAATTTCAAACGTTACCATTGTTACTATAAGAAAAGCATTTTGGAGTGGGATGGATAAACATTTTTAGCAACCTTCAAATGACATCGTGTAGATAACGCCCTTCTTCATCTAGAAAAAAACTAACATTAAAATAAAACCATAGGGATGTAGAAGATTATAATTTACTTTTCATATGACTGAATGTATTTGCTCCTTAATCTCAAATCTAGAGGCAATAGCAGACTTTGACCATCATATAAAACTTTTCCATTTATACATAACTAAGGCCACAAGGCAGTACTCATTGATATCTGTGATTTACATAGGAAATCTGAATAATGTCAAATTCATTGTGCCTGGTTCATAACATTTGAACAAATATCTGGGTATTTGAGCTATCTAGCATAAATTGACACCTTTCTCAGGGACACAATTATAGATAGATCAGGGACACAATTATTCTTTGTAGTAATATAAATAAGAACATTTTTTTTTGCCTTTACAAAGATAGAATAATACTTTGCTCTATGCACATGGACAATGTTTATGTGGGTTATGCTTAATTCATTAATTTCATACTATTAATATGTTTGCTTAATATTTTGTGTATACATGTATACATACATGTAGAGTAAAATTTATTTATGTATGTATATAAAACACTTATACATATATATATATATATATATATATATATATATATATATATATATTTATCCATACATACACATAATATTCATTCCCTCCTTTACTACCCATGTGGCAAGTTTTAGTTTTTCTCCTTTTGTAATAAAGTATATATATTATATATGAAATGAACATATTCCTGATCTTATGTATATTGTTAAAATGAGAAAAAGTCTTTTGACTTAGAGACATTGCGAATTAGATTGCACAAAGACGTCATCATTAAGGAACATCATTTTTGTGCAGCATTCTCATGGAGAGGACAATATCTGTGGTGTCTGGCACACTGATTGAGGCAGGACTTAAAATGTACAGTAACCTCAGGTTTGTGACATTGTCAGGAAAGAAGTTAAGTATCTGTGTTACCATGGTTTCCTGTAGAAAGAGAGTCACCAACCTTTAAACTCATCATGTTGAATGGTCATCATTCATGTGAAACTTAAGAAATTTCCAGTGTGTTTAGATATTAATGCTGCTAGACTTTATTTCACATCTTTTGCTATTTGTGAACATGGTAAAACCTGGTAAAATGATTGCATTTTTTTAATCTTGAATTATATGTAATACTGTTCTTATTTATTTTCTTTTCTTTCCAGATGGACACTGTTTTCTTCTTATTTTTAAAGACAGCAAAGGGGAAAACTGGTGAATAGTATACAGACACTGAAAAGTACATTGTTACTATGGCAATAAAAAGGAGAGCAAATGTCCAAACTCTTTATGGTTAAATTCTGTTTCTCTGTGTGAAATTTTTTAGTTTCCTGCATTAAGTGTAAATGAATACTTCATGTGACATTCCAATCGAATTAAATATTTTTAGCTAATATGCACATATTAAACAAAGATCTATGTTTCTGGTAATTTTAGGACACTAACATGATTAACATACCTTTTCTGACCCCCACAATATTGCAACCTATTTGAGATAATTGGTAAACTCAGAAGTTCAACACAAAGTAGCAAATAATTCAATCAGGATTTGCATAAAATAAAGCACCTGGCCTGTTAGAGTCTGTAAACAAGTCTGGATGGCGCCTGGCAAAATGCCAGAGGGAGTGGTTTGTAAAGTAACAAAAGCGAGCCATTAAGTATGAAGATTCCTGATTGGTTGACTGCTGTATCTAGTTTATGCTAATTAAGATAAGCTGTGCAAAATGTATAAATACCTCGGTTGTCCTACAATAAACGGCTTCCATTCCTGCTGCATCAACATACACAAGTTATTTGTCACCCCCCGGATATTCTGCTGCAGCCGGACTGCGGCAGATGGTGGCCCGTTACGGGGAGCTCCAGGACACTCGGGGGTAAGTGACGAAAAAAGCTGCCCGTCCATAGATAGGACGGGAGCAATCTGCTCGTCCCTAGACAGATAGGGCGAGAGGAAAAATGGCCATTTCGAGAAAATGGAGAAGATTGATGCAGTATGTTTGTGTCTTGTTTGTCTTGAAATGTTGTATTGTCTTTGTAATGAAAATATGGAAGGGGTGAGAAGTAAATTGATAAGAGAAAAAGGCACCCCAGTGGAACCAAGAATAGTTAGGGCATGTGTTGATAAAAGCCCAGAAACTCGAGTCAGAAAGAAAAAGAAAGTTCAGAAGAAGAAGGATTATCAGAAAAATGTTGCAGCAAAAGGCTATTACTGAATACTTTTCGATACCGGAGGGTGCGTGAAACGACAAGGCGGCTGCCACCTGCCCAAGCCGATCCTGGCGCAGCAAGAATTTTCCAAGCGGCAGTTTCTGGCTCTTCCCCGCCCCCCTGCCCGGGGGAGCGGAACGCCACTGTGAGCCCAAATGTAGACCTGACCTGGAGGCACAGTCTCGAAGGCTTTTGCTCCCTGTGCCTGGAAGCAGTTTGAGTCTGGGACTCTCCCCAGGGCCATCTGGGGCTGCCCGGGATGCTACAGCTGGCAGAAGATGCTACTGGCGTCCCTGAAGTTTGATCATTTCCCAGGCCAGTAACTACAATGGGTCTCCCACACCTGGAAGCTAATGAGTAATGAGCACTATTAAGGCTTATTTCAAATGTAAAAAAACCTTGAAATAATGTACTAAATTGTTCAGAAGGTTGTTTTCTTAGTGGAATGCTACAGGATTTTCTTTAGCCATCCGGAGTTCCTGCCTTCGTCCCAGTGCCAGTGAAAACAAAGGTGAAAGAATTTACAGTGTTGCTGAGAACCAGAGGAAACTTCGGCTGAGAACCCGACGAGACTTCGGAGCTGTTGCTGTTTCTGCTGCTACAACTTAAGCTAGCTGCCTGCAGAACTTACCTGGACTGTGATTTACCTGGACTGTGAGTTAATCTATTGAGACACTGCTTTACCTGGACTTTATCTGGACTGAGATAACAAACTGTAATCTACAACAAATTGTAACCCGGTATCTTTACAAACGGTGTCATTGCTGGTATAATTTTTCCAAGGGCTTCTTGCATGGATCCATCAATTAGCTTGGAATTGTAACATTTTGTATCCTCCCTTTCTGTTTCTAGCAGGTTATTTATGGTGTTTCTGTAAAAAACACTATGGTCGTTATTTAAATTAAACAAAAGGGGGATATGTTAGAGTCTGTAAACAAGTCTGGATGGCGCCTGGCAAAATGCCAGAGGGAGTGGTTTGTAAAGTAACAAAAGCGAGCCATTAAGTATGGAGATTCCTGATTGGTTGACTGCTGTATCTAGTTTATGCTAATTAAGATAAGCTGTGCAAAATGTATAAATACCTCGGTTGTCCTACAATAAACGGCTTCCATTCCTGCTGTATCAACATACACAAGTTATTTGTCATCCCCCGGTTATTTTGCCCAGCCAGCCGGGCTACGGCACTGGCCCCTTCCATCCTCTTCTTTTTCCTTCTTATTTGATTTTTAAGAAAGAGTTGGGGGCATACATTAGAGAAAGAGGCCAAGGAAGGAATTCAGGACTTAAGCCTCCCTGGAATATAACTTAGGATATAGAGAAATAGAGATAACAAATTACATAAGATGAAGTGAATATGTGATGATTCCAAGGAGTGTAATTAAATACATATAAACACACACATCCTACTACATTTTTTTTTTATTAAATTGGTTAGAAGCAAGCTCTGAGTTTCATCTTTATTCAAGAGGATGCTATCTCATAAAAAGAACACCATCACAAGTCCGGGATCATGGAGCTCTACAATAAGGGTTGGCCTGTTATAGTTATTACCAACAGAAAAAGTATAAGGTAAGCCCTGATAAGCTTGGGACCATGGTCCAAACTAGTGAAAATTAAGGTGTTGTAATATCTTTCATAATATGAACTCTTATATCATCAACTACATTATCTGCATTAGGAACATAATGAAAAATTATGTCCAAGTATTTGTCAGTGCTCTCTAGAGAAATAAAATTAGCAGAATATAGAAACTAGAAGATTTCTACTAGAACATGTATATATTCTATTCTACAATAGATACACATGCATATTATAGATACATACACATATTTATATATACCACATACAGAGACATACTTAAGAAATTGGCTCAAATGATTGTGGCATTTGGTGAGTCTCAAATGTGCAGAAAGGGGCCAGTAGGCTGGAGACCTACAGGAGAACCAACATTGCAACTCAAGTCCAAAGGCAGTTGGCACTAGTCCCCCTTACTTTTCCTCTGAGGTCCATCTTTTTTCTAGTCAGGCCTTCAACTAATTGGATTAGACCCATCCATATTTTGGAGGGAAATCTGTTTTACCCCAAATTCACTCATTTAAATGTAAATTAGATTTAATGTCAGAAACAATCAGAATAAAATTTGAACAAATATCTGGGTACTATGGCTTGGTCAAGTCGATGCATGGAATTAGCCATCACAACACGCTTAACAAATATGATCTTCAACATATTCTGCATAATGCTTCTATGTTTTAAGTGCTAAAGTTGCTTATAAATATTGTCTTGATGTCCTGTGACATAGATGCATTTATTTCTAGTCTTATTTTATTCATAAGCACATTGACTCATACAGAATTTAAGAAATTTATCTAAGGTCAAGCAACCTGTGGAGGGTGAGGGCAGTATTTGAATAGTCTATTTGTTTCCAGATTCCTACTCATAATAGTAACACAAGCTACTTTTTGTTATGCTTGTGGAATATGCTTAAAGTGGGGTACAATGATATTTTTGGCAAAGGAAGCCTTTAGATCTTTGAAAATACTAGCTTAAAAATTATACTGGAATGTTTGACAATCATGTTATTTTGAAAAGCTTCCATTTCCTTCAGAAGAATGTGAGCTTCATGTTACATTTTATTGTATAGCTCACCAGTACTTAGTATAGTAGGTATATTCATCAACTCCTCAGTGATTGTATCTCTTAATTATCTTCGTATACCCCAGGGTGCTTATCAGAATGCTAGCATGCAATTGATAGTAGATATTTGTTAGATTGAGGAACATACATGTGTCTTAAATCACCCACAAAGGTTTTGAGATTGTTAATAGGTAGAATAAAAGTAAATGCAATTTGAGTAATGACAGATTAGATAATTTAGACCTATGTTCTTACCAAAGTCAACTTTCAAAAACAGAGAAATGTATCTTTATAAGATTTCAAAGAACTATAGATATTAAAGGCAAACTAAGTCTAACATTCAAAAGATGCTGAAATCCTAGAAATGTGAGGCTGTCACAAGAGATCACTTCTACCCAGGGGACATTTAAATGATCCAAAAGATATGACCAAGAGACTAGAGAAAATTTTCAACTTCTTAAATCCAAAAGATGAACCTGAAGGCTAACCAATGATCAAAACATGATTTTCCTGAGATAATAGGTAATCCTGTACAGTTATGCTCCATATAACAAAGAGACAGAAACCATAAGATGAAAATAGCTACATAAGATGAGATTTATTAGGGGAATTGAGTATAGTGGCTGAGAAGTCCAGCTGCAGGCCATCTGCAACCAGACACTTGGATGTCAGTAAAAGGAGGCTCAGCTCTTAGCTAATCTCCTCTGGAAACATCCTCATCCACACGCCCAAATAGTACTCTTCCAGATTGCGGAGTATTTGCCTCCTACCTTTCAACAACCCTTCCCCAAAGTTCAGTTTTCTACCGCTCTGTTACTTCTCCTCAATGGAACTTGGGTTTCTCAGGATTTGCCTTTCATCATTACAATGTTTAAGATGTGAATGTGTCAAGATTGTGCTTTTTGACTTAAGAAATGTTAATCTTTCAGGGTTTCAATATTTGGTATTATGGCATCCAGGATTGTGCCTTTCAGGATTCTGACTGGGACCAAAGAAAAATAATCCCAGAAGGGACATAAAAGAATACACATCAAAAAATTCCAATCATATTTAGTGAAAACATAATTAAAGGAAACACACGTTTATTATAAAAATCAGAATATTTGTTCAATGATATTTGGTAGTTTTAGGGGGAAGGGAGCAGTTATCAGTATAAAGGGTCATGCAGAGTTGCTGGCGGAATGACAATGCTGCTATTTTTTAACTTTGTAATGGTTATTATGGTATTCATTTAATATTAATTTATTAATCACATAACTGTCCCATGTACTTTTCCTTATGCATTATGTCTTTCTCTCTCTCTCTCTCTCTCTCTCTCTCTCACACACACACACACACACACACAACAGAAACCCATCATGTGTAAGATAATTAAAATAATAAGTCATGTACTCTTAGCAAAATTAAAATATAAGAAAATAATTCTGGTAATAATAATAATTGATATAATTTTCCCTAGTAGATTGATATAATTGCTAGAATTGCATTTCAAATACATTCCCATTTAAGTTTCCAAAGCCTAAATGGGAAATACAAACTGTAACTCTATGCACAATGCTGTCAGATACAGAACAACTGGTTAGCTAGTAAAAACAGGTAAGATGGTAAGACAAGTACTTCTCATGTGCTCTAAATATTTAGACAAAGGGATAAAGGCATGGGATAAAGTATTCACATACTTGTGAATTTAATGTAGGTATTCAACCTTTAATGTGGGCTGATAGTATAACACAGTTGAAATCTTTTTGAGAAGTTATATTAAGGTTTATGATGTATTAGGGAAATGCCAAATAGTGTAGGGAGGTTTAATAATAATAAAAGGAAGCCCACAGTGAAGTATTAGTCATAAAGCAAGTAGAGACCAGAGGAAAGAACATGAAAGTAGGCTATTAAATACTAATAATTTAGTCTTTACCCCGTAATATGGTGATTCTTAACTGTATGTGTGCCTGGGACAGAGAGGGAGGAGGAGGGATTGAAGCAGTGTGTTCATGCACGGAGAGTGGAGGGTTGAGACCAACATAAAGGACAGGGAATAGGCATTTTCCTGACTTATTAGCCTTCCAAAGTATGAAAAAAGCACATTTAATATCATGTGCTATTTTCCAAAAGCATAAAGCCTATAGGAAGAAAATCTTGACAGAATATTTTTAGTCAGAAGGAGGGCATAGTAGTACAAAAATTATTGTGGGATATAATCAGGCTATAAGGGAATATCAAATATTTTAAAACAAGAAATATGATTATCATGGTGATCCCTTTAAAACCTACATAGAACCATGGTAATTCATGGTAACCAGTGAAAACTGGCAAGGTAGATCAAAAGCCCTTAACCTGGAGCCTTTGTCTACCTCTGAGGTCCATCCATGTCTTTCTCCCTCTTTCTCCATACTCTTGGCTCTGATCTTATTTCAACTCCTCAAGCAATTTTCCTGCCTTAAGGCCTCTGTGTATACTATTCTCTCTTCTTGAAACATCTTCCAAGCTCTAGATGTCACTTTAAAATTGTTGTGAAGGCCTCAGCTCCTCTTAACCTCTACAAAGACTACCACTACCAACATTCCTGTCCTTGGTGGTCCAGCTCAAGTCCACCATGGAATTTCACATAATCGTCTCTTTAGTAAGCTCATCTCACATTACAACTAAATATTATAGGGCCTTATAAGTTCTATAAAGATAAGTGTCTGCTTACTATGTCTATTCCTTGTGCCTATAATAGGACTTGACATCCAGTAGGAGCACAATAAATATTTGCTCAATGAATATTTTCAAGAGCTTAATATAAGGAAAGGAAAAGGCAATTGAAAGGAAGGAAGAGTGAAGACAAAGAGTTAAGAGAATTGTTAGTGAGTCCAAACAAATATAATGAGGCACAAACAAGAAATAGTTTCAAGGGGGAAAAAAAAATCCCATTAAATGGTTCAGGAAAACTTTTCAGTGTAAAAGTTGAATCTAAAAAGAGTGAAAATTTAAATAACAAAATGGAAGCAAGGAACATAGTTGACATAGATGACAGAATAGAGGCCTCCCAGTGATGTTTAGGTCCTAATCTCTGTAAGATACAAATGTATTGCCTTACATGGCAAAAGGTACTCTGCATATATGTTAAATTATAACTCTTGAGTTAGGAAGATTAACTTGGATTATATGGGTGGGCCTATTGTAATGATTAGCAAATATTAATAAGGGAGCAACTTATAAGAAGAAAACAAGAGATCATAAAAAGGAGATGTAAAAAAGAAGCAGAGTTTAGAGCGATGCACTTTAAGGTTAGAGATTCGACCAGAAACAATCGGAATTCACAAATTTTCAAAGCTGAAAAGAAGAAAATTGTGTTTTCCTCCTTCATCCTAAGGAATAGAAAGTAACTTCCTCAACTGCATAGAGAAGGTCTACGGAAGGAAGGAAGGAAGGAAGGAAGGAAGGAAGGAAGGAAGGGAGGGAGGGAGGGAGGGAGGGAGGGAGGGAAAGGCAGGAAAAAGAGATAAAAGTTTTCCCTTCCTAAGACTAATACCCAGATAAGGATATAGATATCACATTTCCTATTGAACCTAACACTGGGAGTCTTAGGTAAGAAAAGGGAATACAAAAATTTCAAATTGGAAAGGAAGAAATAAAACTGCCTTCATTTTCTCCTGACACCATTGACTATTTAGAAAAAACAAAGAAGTTCTATAGGATAACAGGAGAAAATTTAGGTGATCTTAAGTTTGGCAGAGATTTTTAGATACAGCACCAAAACACAATTCATGAAGAAATAACTAATTAGCTCTATTTCACAGAAATTTAAAGCTTGTGCTGTAAAAATAAAGCTTTTACGAAAATAAAAAAAAGACATGTCACACATTGGGAGAAGATATTCACAAAACACATTTTAAATAAAGGACTTGTATTCAAAATATGCAAGACTTTTTCAAACTCAATAATAACAAAGCAAGCAAATTAAAAAGTGGGTAGAAAATCCAGTCACCTCAGCTAAGAAGATGACAAGTAAGCCTATGAAAAGATGTTCAACATCAGATGTCATTAGGAAGTGCAAATTAAAACAGTGAGGTGCCATACTTGGAATGGCTAAAATCCAGAACTCTAGTGACTTAAAAGGTTGGCAAGATGTACACCAATAGGAACTCTTGATCATTGCCAGTAGAAATGAAAAAGTATGCAGCAAGTTTGTTTCCTTTAAGCAACCTTCACTCAAACTTTCATTTCTTAATTCATAACATTGATTTATTGGAGTATTTTTTAATTTAAAGAAAAACTGTTCAAGTACAGAGTTCTGTTATACTTTCTTTCAGACCCCAGGCTCTTTTCCTTCAACATTTTTCTCTATTATTAACATCTTACATTGGTGTGGTACTTGTTATAATTGATGAGCCGATATTGCTATCTTTTAATTTAATATTTACATTAGGATTATTTGCATTGTGGTTCACTTTGTGTTATACATTTCGATAGCTTTCGATAAATGCATAACATCATATACCCACCTGTACCATAGAATACAAAATAGCTCACTATCCTACAAACTTTCTTTTTTTAAGTCACTTTGGAAATTATTGGGGAAGTTTTTTTTTTTTTGTTTGTTTGTTTTTTCCAAAACTAAAAATAGTTTTACTATATAATCTCCCAATCAATTCCTAGGTATTTTTCAAATGACTTGAAAATCTATTCACACAAAATCTGCTTATAAATTTTCATATTAGTTTCATTCATAATTGAAAAACCTTGAATGCAATCAAGATGTCTTTCAATAGATGAATGAATGAACTGCAATATATAAGATACAATTCTGCAGTAAAAGTAAATCCACAAAAAGACATATTGCTCAGTGAAAGGAACCAGTCTAAAAGGGTTGCATGAGATGTATGAAGTATGATTCTAACTTTATGACAAAATGGAAAAGCTAAAACTATAGAGTAGAAAGATCAATAGTTTTCAGGCTTGGGAAAAAGATTAAAAGGGATTCATAGATGAATCACAGGACATTTTTAGCATAGTGAACTATTTTGTATTCTATGGTGCAGGTGGGCACATGTTGTTTGCACTTATCAAAAGCTATCAAACTATAAAGCACAAAGTAAACCCCAATGCAAATAACCCTAATGTAAATATTAAAAGTATACCACACCAATGTAAGATGTTAATAATAAGAGAAAACTGTTGAAGGGAGAGAGCCTGGAGTCTGAAAGACAGTATATCAGAACTCCATACTTTCTGATCAGTTTTTCTTTAAACTCAAAACTACTCCAAGAAATCAATGTTATGAATTAAGAAAAGAAAGTTTGAGTGAAGGTTGCTTAAAAGAAACAAACTTGCTGCATACTGTTCTGCCACTAGACAAAAACTAAAAGAATCAAAACTGGCTAATGTTCTAGTTTTTGTTTTGTTTATACTTCTATTCTGGTTTATTTCTCCAACTCAAAAAATGTTCTCCAAAAACATGTATTTTGGAACAGTTGTCAACTTATTAATAGAGGTAGCACTTCTGACATCAAGTGAGAATCAGTTCTTATTTCAACAGTAGAACACGAAAAGTCTTGAATTCCTTAAGGATTCCACAAACTGCTTATTAAACTTTCACAGCCTACTTCAAAAAACAGAAACAAGAGTCAGGTAAAAAAATCCTTGAAATAAAAAACACATAGAAGACCAACTCCTATCTTATTCCACACACAAACAAAGCTCCTATTGAAGATAATGTTTGTTTCTTCTATTCAGTGGAAAATTCCAAGCATTCTAAAAAGAAGGAAATATATTCCCAAAGCCTACATATAAAGCATTGCCAAAGAGAAGGTTAGATCTGAAGGTCAAGCTGACCTCTTCCTCTGGAGGAGAGCTGTGGAGTTCCTCAAGTTCTTTTGCAGAGTTTGTTGGAGTTATAACTACAAATGACAGTGTTCTCAAAGCCTGAATTTAAACCCCATATTTTTTTAGCTTGGTTCAGAGGAGAATTATTATTATTGTTTATTGTTATTGTTGTTGTTACTTGTTATTCATAAACGGACAGAAATTAAAATTCAGAATATTTTTATGTGGTTACGAGAAAAAGAAATCTATATTCTCCTCCAGAAGAAGGTGTTTCTGGATATTTTATCAACTTATTTTATAAAATGTAATCCTTATAATTTGTAGAGTATAATACATAATATATGACATATAAAGTCATGTGAAAATTTACATAAATTATGTGAAGATCTAAGAGCAGGGAGAAAGAGCAGGAAGAAAAGATTAACATTAAACAGAGACATGAGGTGGGAGGGAAAGGGAGAGAAAAGGGAAATTGCATGGAAATGGAGGGAGACCCTCAATGTTATACAAAATTACATATAAGAGGTTGTGAGGGGAAGGGGAAAATAAACAAGGAGGGAAATGAATTACAGTAGATGGGGTAGAGAGAGAAGATGGGAGGGGAGGGGAGGGGAGGGGGGATAGTAGAGGATAGGAAAGGTAGCAGAATACAACAGTTACTAATAGGGCATTATGCAAAAATGTGGATGTGTAACCGATGTGATTCTGCAATCTGTATTTGGGGTAAAAATGGGAGTTCATAATCCACTTGAATCTAATGTATGAAATATGATATGTCAAGAGATTTGTAATATTTTGAACAACCAATAAAAAAATAATAAAAAAATATATAAAAAAAAGAGACATAACATCTGTAGAAATAAACACTAACACTCTTTTTTGTCTTCGTGAAATACTGTTGGTATTTCAAACAGGTACTAAGACAGAGGTAATATTTTCATTATTAAGATTTGCTTATACCAAGAATCTATTCATAGGTATCACTTTTTATTTGAAAATGTTATACACCAAATAAGTAGAAGCTCCAAATACAGCCTAAGATAAAGGGTTACTGTACTAAATTTATCCATGAAAACATTGCTAAAAAATATCATAGAAAATGATTCCATGAGAAATAACTTTTGAAAATTTGACTTATTAAAAATACATAAGAACTGTGTGTAAGGAATGTAATAGTTGGCATAACTCTGTGTCCTGCCTTTGTTTGAAGATCAGATGATATTTTTACACTATTGACCTCCAACAGTAATTTTTTTTTTCTCTTCTCTTTCTGAAAACTGATCACCTTAGTTAGGGATGGGGGAATAGCTCAGTGGCAGAGAACTTGCTTGGTATGCACAGGCCCCTGAGTTCAATTCCCAGAACAGGAAAAAAAAAAAAAAAAAGCCTTGATTGAAATTCATTTTCATTTTGTAATTTTCTTATTATTTGGAGAGTTGCCATATAAATTAAATGTATCTTTACAAAAATATTAAATATAGCAATTCAGCTTTACATTTTTGTAATTTACATAATACTTCCCATAATGCAAAATATACAATGAAAA
The DNA here is from genome assembly GCF_048772815.1 of Callospermophilus lateralis. Classification (NCBI taxonomy): domain Eukaryota; kingdom Metazoa; phylum Chordata; class Mammalia; order Rodentia; family Sciuridae; genus Callospermophilus; species Callospermophilus lateralis. The sequence continues at coordinate 46,837,103 of NC_135312.1, read as the reverse complement.
TTTACTTAGTTTAACTACTTGGAAAATCCATTATTTCCCACAGATTCACAAACTAGATTACAAAATAAAGTTTTAAATCATTATTAAATAAATATATCAGCAAAATTTATTAAAATTTAAGTTTTCCTAGGACTGAGGTTATAGCTCAGTTGGTAGAGCACTTGCCTAGCACATGTGAGGCTCTGGGTTTGATCCTCAGCACCACATAAAAATAAATAAAGATATTGTGTCCATATACTACAAAAAAATATTTAAAAAAATTTAAGTGCTCCTAAATTTTACATAACATATATAGTTTTAGAAATCTAACCAAAAACATAACAGGATAAATGCAGTATTTTTCAATATAAATATAGAAAAATAGTTTATTATGGTATAAACATTCCTATAATAACACTATTATTGGAAAATGTACCATAATAAAAAATAATGCATTTATTTAGATAATTATACTAATTAGCAAGTCCCAGCTGTTAATCATTTAGCATTAAATAACTTAGTTTCCATATTAAACAAATACATGCATGATTTTATAATTTTATGAATTTCATATAATATATATATATATATAAATTAATTTTTTCACAATATAACAATATAATTTGAAAAATTTCATTCCCTAGTATGCCTCCTTGTATATATACAATCTTTTTTAAATTTTAATTTGTTATATATGACAACAGAATGCATTACAATTCATATTACACATATAGAGCAAAATTTTTCATATCTCTGGTTGTACACAAAGTAGAGTCACATCCTCTTTATGTCTTCATACATGTACTCAGGGTAATGATGACCATCTCATTCCACCATCTTTCCTATCCTTATACCCCCTCCCTTTTCCTCCCTCCCCTTTTCTCCTTTGCTTTATTTACAGTTCATTTAATCCTCTCACCCCCCAGCATATTATTAATCAACATCCTTAAATGAGAGAAATCATTCAGCATTTGCTTTTTGAGGATTGGCTAATTTAACTTAGCATTATATTCTCCAGCTCAATCCATTTACCTGCAAAGGCCATGATTTTATTCTCTTTTAATACTGAATAATATTCCATTGTGTGTGTGTGTGTGTGTGTATCACATTTTCTTTATTCATTCATATACTGAAGGGCATCTAGGTTGGTTTTGCAATTTATCTATTGTGAGTTGTGCTGCTATAAACATTGATGTGGCTGCATCACTGCAGTATGCTGATTTTGAGTCATTTGAGCATATACCAAGGAGTGGGATAACTGGGTCAAATTTCATTCCCCAGTATGCCTCCTTGTATATATACAATTTTAAGTGTGTTTAGACTATATAGTTTAAAAATATTTGCATTATTAAACACTCAATGTGCTATTTGAAATGCCCATTTAACTGTCCAACATAATAACTAATAATAATGGAATACATGTTATTACCATGCTCTCCTTTGCTTGACAGAGTGCTGCTTGTACACTGGTACTAGATGAACCCACAGGCATGAGTTATCTATGTCTCATCTTTTTCTAGAACTTAATAGGGATACAGAAGCCTATTACTTCAATCCAGCAATAGTTGGAATGCTTCTGCTTCTAACATGTGAGAAACTCTTGTTATTTGTTTACACATACAAACACACACAGATTTTAGATCCAGATGTAATATATACGTAATGTAAAATATATGTAATATATTTCAATGAAGAAATTACATAGATGTGAATGTATTTATGTGTGTATATAGGGAAGCACAAAATAATATCAGTAGGCAACCTATTAATAAATGAAAACAAGATTCACTTGTTTTATACAATATGGGCGAATACCACATTGAGAGATTTTTTTTTTAGAAGTATTTCTGAAAGAGAAATGGAGAAGTGAGGTCAATTTAGAATTTTGTAATCTTGGCTCAAGTAATTTAAGGTTATCAAATACTTGTAAACAATATTTTTATTAATCACAAAGGGAGAAAAGTTTAGCCTACTGTGAGAACTTGGCAGATATCACTTCAATCAAGTTACCAAATTAATATCACCATGCTAGGATAAATTAAATTCGTCACCCAATAGGATGCAATGAGAACACAGCTTCAAATGTGTGATTCTCCTGTCAAAGATATATAACTGAATCTAACCATAAGGATAATCTCAATTATATTTTATTCTCTAAAACCACTGATTTGTATTCCTGTCTTTTATTCTTCCAATGTGTCAAGGCTGTGAAAGTTAAGGAGGGACTGAGGAATCCTTAGAAAAGAAGGAGTATAAAGAGACATGCTACCTACAAACAACAGCAAATTCTGGACTAGAACCTTTTGCAAGAGGAGCATTATTGTACACAAATGGAGCACAATTTTTCACTTCTCTTGTTGTACACAAAGTAGAGTCACACATGTAATAATGTCCGTCTCATTCTACCATTCTTCCTACCGCCATATCCCCTCCTCTATTCCCTCCCCCTTGCCCAATCCAAAGTTCCTCTATTCATCCCATGACAGCCCCCCAACCCCACCCCAATTATGGATTAGCACTCACTTATCAGAGAGTACATTTGGTCTTTGTTTTTTTGGGATTGGCTTACTCGGCTTAGCATGATATTCTCCAAATGAATCAAAGAGCATTCTGCTGTCATGAATAACTGATTAGAACCAAAAAAAAAAATCATTAAATAATTTTGATCAGAAGAATAAAGTACTTCATGCAGTAAGAAAAAGAAAGAAAGAGAGGGAGGTAGAGGGGAGAAAGAAAGAGCATAATTGAACAATTGCTGACATTTGTCTGAGAAAAAAATGGGTCTTTTGACTAAATGGTATCAATTTTCTTATTTTGATAATTATGATTTTGTATGAGACTGCGGTGCTTATAGGAAATATACAATAAACTACTCAGTGATAGTGTAGTAATGACAACAAGTTATTCTCAGAAGTTTCGGGAAAGTTAATAGTAAAAAAAAAGAAGAGAAAGAAGGAAGGAAGGGAAAGAAGGAAGAGAGGGACAAAGGGAAGGAGAGATGGATGAATGGATGCATAGATGGATGCAGGCTTGCTATATTCCAAAGCTCTATTCCTTTTTAAAAATCGTTCTATTAAGATATAATTTAACACATAAGACAATGCACACACTTAAAATATGTAATTCAACACTTGTTAGAATTTATCTACTTTCTAAATTTTATCTTTTAATTTCTTAATGTGATATAGTACATTTATTGATTTTCATTGGTTGAATCATGCTTGCATTTCTGGTATGATTCTTATTTATTGGTGAAAGATTTTTTTTACATCATATGGAATTATGTTTGTAATTTTTTTATAATTTTGCATGTATTTTCATCAGGAATATATCTGGGTAAAAAGGCAATGCTGACCTCACAGAATGAGTTTGAAAGTATATAATATTCTTCATTTTTTTAAATGGTTTGAGAAAAATTGGTATAATTTTTTCTTAAAATATTTGGTTAAATTCAGCAGTGAAGCCACCAGATCCTCAAAGTTTTTATTTCTAATTTAATTTCCTCATTCAATATTGGTCCTTACATATTTTCTTTTTATTTATAATTCAATCTTTGTAGGTTACATCCAGGAATTTACCCATTTCCTTTAGGTTATTCAATTTGTTGACATACAATTTTTTATAATTGTCTCTTTTGTAATTCTGTGACACCAGTTATAATGCCCCCTTCTTCATGTCTAATTGTATATATTTGAGCCTTTTCCCTTGTTTCTTATTTAGTTTTGATTTTTCTTTTCAAAAACTGGCTCATGGTTTCATTGATCCTTTGTTTTATTTTTCCTGGTCTCTCATTTATTTCTGCTCTGACACTTATTATTTATTTCCTTCTACTAATTTTTTCACTGTTTGTTCTTGATTTTTTAATTCATTGTGGTACAACATAGGCTTTTTATTTGAAAACTTTCTTCCTTTTAGACATAGTCATCTATCACAGTAAACTTCTTTATTTCCATTTCCACTTGTCTAAAGACATTTTTCAATTTCCCTTTTAATTTCTTCATTGGCATGTTGATTGTGCCATGCTTTAATTCCCTTGTATTAGTAATGATTCTGATGTTTCTCTTGCTATAGATTTCTAATTTTATACCACTGTGGTCAGAAAATATACTTGATATGAGTTCAATCTTATATTTGTTAAGAATTGTTGTGTGTCCCAATATACACTCTCTCCTAATGTTCCAAGTGTACTTGAGAATATATATTCTGTAGATGTTGAATAGAAATTTCTGTAAATGTCAGTTGGGTCCATTTGTTCTAGAAAATAGCTTAAATTTCATTTTTTTTTTGTTGATTTTCTGCCTATAAGATTTGTCCATTGATAAAAATGAAGTGTTGAGTGCCTGAATATTATCTAATTGCTATCTATCTCCTTCTTTACCTCTAATACATTCTTTATGTATTTGAGTATTCCAAAGTCAGGTGTACATATTTTTACAGTTTTTATAGCCTCTTACTGAAATAATACCTTTATCAGTGTGTAATGGTTTCTTTTCCCCTTTTTACTGTTGTTGACTTAAAAATCTTTATAATATATATATGTGTGTGTGTGTGTGTGTGTGTGTGTGTGTGTGAGAGAGAGAGAGTATGTGTGTGTGTGTGTGTGTGTGTGTGTGTGTGTATTCAGAGCTACTTCTGCTGCTCTCTTTTGGTTTCTATTTCCATAGGATATCTTTTTTGATCCCTGCATTTTCAGTCTCTATGTGTCCTTATAGATGAAGGGAGTCTTTTGTAGGAAAAATATAGTTGCATAGGTTTAAAAAGATTTATGCAGCCATTCTATTTCTATTAATTACACAAGTTAGGCAATTTCCAATTATTATTGATAAGTAAGGCTTTACTTTTTTACTCTGTTAATTGTTTGTAGGACATATATAGAAATTTTGTTCCCTTCTTCTTCTTTTACTGTTTATTTTGGAGTTTGGTGGTTTTATGTAGTGCTAAGCTTTGATTCATTTACCTTTCTTATATATGTACTGCTATAATTTTTTGTATAAAAAGATTTAAAAATTCTCTTAATTTTGGGCTAATGGAATAGCTAAGTGGTAGCATTCTTAATTATTATGTGCAAGGACTTGGATTCAATCCCCAGCTCTGCAAAATAGTAACAGTGACAGTAATAGTAATAACCTCATAGATCTAGTAGACTAATTTAACAGCAACTTTTGTCTCATACCAATATTCTAGATATTTTAGCTCCTCCAACACACAGCTTATATTTTGCCTTAATTTACATCTTCTTTTTTATGTGTTCTTTTTAGATATACATGACAGTAGAGTGTATTTTGACATACTATACATACATGGAATATAACTTCCCATTCGTGCAGTTGTATATGATGTGGACTTCCACTGGTCATGTATTCATATATGAACATAGGAAAGTTATGCCTGATTCATTTTAGTCTTTGCTATTCCCATGCCCTCTTCCTTCCCTTCATTCCCCTTTGTCTAATTCATTGAACTTCCCTTCCCTTCCCTTTTTGTGTGTTAACATCTACATATCATAGAGAACATTTGATCTTTGTTTTTTGGGGATTGGCTTATTTCACTTAGTATTATAGTCTCAAGCTCTGTCCATTTACTGGTAAATTCCATAATTCCATTCTTCTTTATGGCTGAGAAATATTCCGTTGTGTATATATGCCATATTTTCTTTATCCATTCATCTGTTGAAGGCACCTATATTGGTTCTCTAGTTTAAGCTATTATGAATTGAGCTGCTGTAAACATTGATGTGATTGCATCACTGCAGTATGCTGATTTTGAGTCTTTGGGGCATATACCAAGAAAACGGATAACTGGGTAAAATGGTGGTACATATTCATACATTATGAATTCCTTGATGTCTTTTTGTGACTATAGTTATTTGTGAACATTTTGACTTTTAACTTTCATTCTAAAATTTGAAAGATTTATATACTACTTACATAGTATGAAGCATTCTGAATTTGATTATTAATTTACCTCTACTATTGGGTTTTATACCTTGGTATGTTCTTATTCTTTGTTTTTAATGAGATTACTCTATTAAGCATTTCTTGAAAGTTCAGCCTAGTTTTAATGAATTCCTTAAGCTTTTTCTTATCTGGGAAATTTATTATTTATTTCTTCTTTATTTGCGAAGGCTAACTTGCTGGGTATGATATTCTTGGCTGGCTGTTTTTATTCTTATAGCACTTGGAATACATGATCATATTCTCTACTGGACTGCAAAGTTTTCACAAGAATTCAGAATAAAGTAATGGAGATTCCCTCCTATGTGAGTTGATGGTTTTTGGTAGATGCTTTTAGAATTGTTTCTGACATTTGACAGTTTGATTATAACCTTTTTCAGAAAGTACTTCTTAATCTATTAACCGACTTTTGAGTAGACTGAGAAGAATTCACACTGTTCATTCCTTACCTGAGTATCATGGTTTTGTGAATTTCAGGTGACTCACTACTATGGGATTAGGGCCTTTTAAATCAGCAGGGTTCTACACTAGCAAAGAGTACAGGTTTCTGAGGAAACAATGAGTCTGCTGGGGGCCTCATCTCTGAACTGTGAGAAGTCCTTCCTAGGTCCAAGCTGATCCCAAATGGGATAGAGGGTGGCTGAGATAAGGTACATTTTTTGCCATCTCTATGGTACATCACAAGTTTCTATGCTCAACATGGTCTTCATCATTCTCTTGCTTTACTTCAGTACTTTGCTTTAACAGTAATTTTTAAAGTCATTATTTTGGTCATTTTGTATGGAAAGAAATGAGTATTAGGCATATTTAGTTAGTTTGTGGATATCACCACCTGAAGCTATATTCTTAGCTATTTTAACTGTTATGCTTTTTTTGTCCTGAACAGCGAAGTGTCTCATCAACAAACATTATCATAAATGAGTGGTTTAAATTCAAACTGACTGCCTGCCCCACTAAGAATGAGTCCATAGAACATTCTTTAGTTTTTAAAAACACATCTTTATTTATTTGCATTGCAAGCCCCTCCTTTGATCAGGAGGGAAAATGACTGGGAGCTTGGCTATTAGAAGAAAGCTTCTTAAATGGTTTCATTCAACCAGTTACCTACTGTCACTGAGAATTTTAAAAGAACATAAAATTATGGCAACTCAACAACAGTGTAACTCTTCTTTGCCATCTGCTAAATGTGCTTCCTTAGCCAAACTGTTAAACTATCTAAACATCAAAGTTTCCCTGATCAAAATAAAACCAAGAAATTTCCCCTCACATAGATTCTGTTAGAATTTAATAGAATAGTGTGATACAAAATGCATTGAAACTAGAGATACATATTAAAAAGCCAGGCATGACAGCATGTGCATATATAGTCCCAGCTCTTGGGAAGCTGAGATAGGAAGATCACTTGAGTCCAAGAGTTCAAGACCAGACTGGGAAACATAGTGAGATTCCCACATTTAAAATAAATAGTTATGAAATACACTGGTTATATTGAAAAACTAGTTTCCTTGAAATAATTTTCATTTTCTAGTAGTATTATAAAACCAAAATATTTTCCTCTGAGATGGTATAGGTTCAGTTTTCCTGTCTAAAGAGGTAGATTCTGTGAAATCAGACATCAATAATTGTTTGAAGTCTTATCACTTGTTACCTAAAAAATCAGTGTCAGTTTATGGGACATAAGTAAGGGCTCATGTGATTGTCACATGTGTCCATCTTTGTCTCCCATTATGCTAATTTGTTGATCCAAAAAGTGCCTATTTAAATTCTCATGAACTCTTGTAACTAAACTTAACCACTTTCAGAAGCCTAGCTTTGGGGACTCTTCCCAACTATTTACCACTACTTATTAGAAAATAAAATAGCATGCAGAAAGTAGATTTTTATAGAAAAATCATTGTTTTAGTTAAGCAAGATCTTAAATCTAGTAAGAATTTTCTACTGCTGCTGATCATTGTTTTAGTTAAGCAAGATCTTAATCTAGTAAGAATGTTCTACTGTTGATTTTACTACATATGTGCATAATATGTACACATAATGTGTAGTAAAATATGCTGTCTTTACTCTTTTAAATCTTTGACTCTAATATGTAACTATCATTATTATATTATTCAAAGCCAAGCAACTCACTGCTTTATCATTGACAGGATTCTCAAAAAAAAAAAAGTTAACATTCTCTAAGAATTTACCGTGTACTACAATGCATTATTTTATTTAATATTCATTAAAAATACATGAAATGACTATTTTATGTGTATAGAACTGAGATTTAGATCTTAAGTAAGTTACCCAAAGTCTCATAAGTAATAAAAGATGGAAACATGATTCAGACAGCCCTTTCTAACATTGGAGTATATGATTTTACATATTAGGGAATTATATTTGCATTTCAATTGTGATCAATTGGGATGGTATATCCTTCCCTTGCAAATAACTATTATTAAATTCAGTGTGTAAGGGATTAGAAAATACAAAAAGGCCTCTTTCATTGACAGAGGGACAAATGTATCAAGGTATTTATGACTACTTTCATTTTATTAGATGTATAAAATAAAAGATGATTTTAGGATGAAATTCTTATAACAAATTCTTTCATACATTGAAAAATCCATGGTATCAAAGGTCTTTAACATGAAGTGAGGTTAGTTAATATCAAGCAGAAAAGGAATATTAAATCTAATGAAGATCTGTCCATTTTGCTTCTACAAGTCAAAATACTTTTAAATATAGCACTCTATCAACTTACTAAATTTCATTAAGAATCCAGATAGGATTGAGTATAAATCTTATGTTAGGTGAATCAAACCCTCTTGCTCAATGCCTTCATTCCTAATTTCATATACCCAATTATGTCTCTCTCCTAGTTCCATAAACCTTAAGCTTCAAAGAAACAAAAGCAAATCGTACACAAGCTGCTGTTTCTTGTCATCTCTGAAAAAAAAAAAATGATCCTGGACATACTTGCATTTTAAGTCAGTTAATTCTTATTTTCAACACAAGGCTTTTAACTTTTCTTCTGATAATGGGCTTTTGACTTTACAAGGAAATAAAATATGTAATTTATGCAGTTAGCCGTTTTAGAAACAGACTAGTAGGTATGACTATAAAAAGGGAGCGGCTCCTGGTCTCCCGAGAGGGTTAAAGGAAGAGTGACTCAGATACACTGTCTAAAGTCCTAGTCTCAAGAAGTGTTAAAACACTGCAGAAAACCTCACTACTGAATGTAGAATCCAAGTTGCAGAGCCTTGGCGTCTTCCCCATCCCTCCCCATTTTTCACCGACACTTCCTCTTAACATAGCCATGTAAGTTTGGTATTAAAAAACATAAACCTATAGATTATTTTTGGTCCATCTGATAATGTTTTTAAAAATATTGTGACACTTTCCTAATATTTTATATCTGTGTTCTCTATTTATAATTGTTTCTGATCAATATAATGAAAAAATAATATTGTAGCATACATTGTTCCTAATAATAGTAACATGATTAAATTCTAATCTGCTAAACAAAGCTGTTTTTACGAATAACTATTTAAGAGCTGGGATATAGCTCAATTGGTAAAGTGCTTGCCTCACATGCACAAAGCCCTTGGTTCAATCCCCAGCACCACAAAAAAAAAATAACCATTTAAAAAATCAAATGACAGCCTATGAGCTGAATGAATAAATTAACTTATGGCAAAAATAAACTTTCTATTTCACACTCAAATGTCACTTTGTACTCCATCCTCAAAGATGAGTTCTGAAAAACAGATCAAATTATTACTTTTCCTAAATCACACATGAAAATTTGTGCCCTCAAGGAAATCCATTTGACAACATACACAGAATATAGGACCATAAGCTAAATATGACAATTATGTTATACTTTCCAAGGTCATAGTGTAACTCCCTAAAGTAATTATTTTGCTGTACTGTTCTGAGACAGAATAATATATCTAGTCAATACTTGTTTGTTTCTGCTCTTTCTGATTATGGGTTTTTATCACAAAATTTAAATAAGTGCTTAGTTCATCAGTACAAATTTATGCATATCAAACGAAAAGCAAAATACTTAGATAAATTGAAAGATATAAAACTGATTTTGCCAGTTAAAGTGGAGAAATAATCACTGAATATATTTTCATAAATATTTTTGCTACTTCCATTTTAAGAGATGAATCATCATTTTCTTCTTTATTTGGTTCCAATTTTCCCACATTAAATCTATGCGTTCTTCTTAGGACATTGTTCAAATGGGTATAATTTCTTAAATAACTTTCTCCCTTTTAGAAATAGTGACACCTCCCAACATTTGCCATTCAAAATGCTCAAGTTTCTTCAGAGTTGAAGAAAATAGATAACTTTGGTATCCTCCTAATATTTAATAAATATTAGCACGTTTAATAAATATTAGCACAAGTTCATCATCTCCACTTCCTTGCCTTATATTTTCATTTTGATCTTCAGAAATTTATTTAAATGCATTATCCTAGAATACTTACCCATTGATTATTTCTTAGTGGCCAAGTGCACTGGATCTTTACTTTTGATGACTTTTCTTGGACTCAGTATCATTTCTAATCTTTTCCATAAATAACATCTTCTCCTTTAACTTGCATATATAAGCTTTTCTTCCTTCTCCAACTATCTCTATGCCATTTAATTATTCTCTACCATTTTTTCCCTATCTTTTGTTCCTCTGCTCACAGCACCTATGCAAAAGTGATTTCCTTCATTTTGAGCAAACTAAAGTTGATACTTTGTACACATGGATCAAACATAGACCATTCAGTTTCAGCATAGAAAATCTCACAACACATACAAAATACTTCCTTACTTTTAAAATATTCTTTGTGTAATAAGAAAGTTCTAGAGTTTATGTAGTTAGTAATTGTTTTGCAAGTATATTTCTCTGCAAAACAGTTACTTTTACATACAAAAAATTATCATTAACAGATATATTAATACAAAAACAAGAACATAATTGTACTGTGACAGGGTTCTTCATTTCACTAGGAACTCTATATCTTAGTCCATTTGTGCTGCTAGTAAAAATACCTGACACTGGAAAATTTATAAGAATAAAAATTTATTTTTTTCACTGTTTAAAAGCTGGAAATCCAATATAAAAGGTTCAGCATTTAATATCTAGGCTTTCTTTCTGTGTCTTAACAAGTCAGAAGGCACAAGGGAAACAAAAGGTTTAAGTTAGTTCTCTCCAGCCCTCAGAAGGATACTTACCTATTTATGAAGGCAGAGCCATCATGGCTTAATCAATTCCAAGAAAGGCCTCACCTCTTCATAATTCTTCAATAAGGACTCAGTTTCAATATGAGTTTTGGACAGGACACTATTACTTAAGCCACAGCACTCTATAGGTAAAGATTTATCAGCTTGATTTTACAGATGAACACCATGAGGTCTCATTTTAATACACTACATAGGCTTTCCAAACATAACCCTGATATTCATATAAATAATCAATCCAAAATAGTTCTAATGGAATTTTCTCCTGTTACATACACAAAGTGGAGCTATATATACTTATAACTATATATAGGCTTTTAAAGCTCATTCTAATCTATGTACATATTTAACAAGATGCTTTTATTTATAATACAAATTCTTATTAAAAAGCAAATAGAGCTGGGTATAGTGGCCCTTGCCTGTAATCCCAGTGACTAGGGAGGCTGAGATATGAGGATCAAAAGTTCAAAGTCAGCCTCAGTAATTTAGCAAAGTCCTAAGCCACTTAGGGAGACCCTGTCATATAATAAAAAAAAAAAAAAAAAAAAAGAGGGGACTGGGGATGTGGTTCAGCAGTTGAGCACCTCTGGGTTCAATCCTTGGTACAAAAAATAAAAAACACACCTAGAAACATTGAATATATTTGATTTTCTGTTTTCTTTACTGCCTTGGATTAATTTTAAGATAGTATTCTTCAGTCTTCTTTGGCTTCTTCCCTGATCCTCTCCAAGTAAGTCTATTCTAAATCTCTGATTATAGCCTAGAACTTCTAACTACTCAAAAAACAAAAAGATTAGATCATTCCTGATTTAAAAACCAAGGATCTCAAGAAACTAACCTAAACTATAAGCATGAAGTAAGGAGATTTGAAAGCCTACCACATCCCTAAGCAATATATCCCAAAGATACAAGTGCCAAGAGTTAGGCAAAGAGAAAAACAGGTATTGTCATTACTGGACATTACATGGGCTTTTGTATAGAATGTGGTATATTTGTAGCAATGAACATCACTAAATCAAACAAAGTAAATTAAGTGAAATTACAAATAAAATATAAGTTTGAAAAAAGTATGTGCATATATGCATACATTTACATTTATATATACATGAACTTTATACATATAGTATATATGTATCATATGTACATATATTTATATATGAATATAAATTTATATGTATATATAAAAATATGTGCATATGTATGTGTGTGTATATATATATGTATATATTTATTTATTTATTTATTTATTTATTTATTTATTTTTGTATAAGATCCATGCATATGGACTTTAGGCCCTAGAATGAAAAAAAAAAATCAATACATTTTTAAACTTACAGAAATCCACTGTAACCAAAATTATTTTAGCACCAAAATATTTTCATTAAATATATCTTAATGTATTTTAAGTCACAGATTTCTAAAAGTAAAATAATACGAACTATAAAGGAAATCCTTTTATACTTCTACAAAATATATAGCCAGTGGGATTTGGCGCAGGCCATTAGTTGATATTATTTTATTTAAATTCCATAAGTAATGAATTGGATGCAATATTCCTCAAGGCTTTCACAGTTTTTATAATTTCTATGACCTCATATGCAGTCTGAACTGTAAATAGAGCTAAACCAAATGTTTCCCATTTAAAACTGGCCATGGCAAAGATTTCAGCTTTATCCCATGACATATAAACATGCTATGGGCAAGAGCTCAACAAAAGCTTATAAAAGAGGCACCTGTGGTTTTTAAATTAAGCCCATTTGCCATAATTAGCCAGCTTTATTTTTCATAAGTCAACTTTTTTCATTGTTTTTTAAACCATCCCTGTGGTGGTCATAAACACCATGCAGTTTTAATGGGGAAGGATTTTCTTTCTTAAAACCCCAGGGGACTTGAAATAAAACCACTCAGGCCACTACTAAAGGGGAAATAGGGTGGGGGAGAGGAAAAGAAAAAGAAATTGAGGGCACTGGGTAACTCAGCTTTACTTGTAGGCAAATTCAGTCCAAATAAAGTTGACTGGCATTAGTGTCCTTACGTCTTGTATAGTCTCAGATTTACCTTTCCTTTAGAGGTTACTTCCCAGCATGCTTATTTTTAATCCACAGCTTACTTTTCTGCTTGATTAACCCTTTAAAAATAACTGGGCAGCCAAAAGGAAATTTATTTTGAAATAAAATCTTATGGAATTTCAGAGAAAATATGTAAGTACAAAATAGTTTAAAAATATATTTAAGAATAGCCAATACCATTTTAAATCAATGTAAGCAATTACAAATTTTACACGTTACAGAATCTTTTCAGAATAATTTGGGTTTTCATTTTTTCCAGGTGTATTGTTGGCCCTAAAACTTCACCCAGAAATACTGTGCTAGCTTAGAAAAATATATTTTCCTCTATTACTTTGCCTAACTGTAATTATAGAAACAGAGATGTTGACTCTTGTGTATCAGGACAGGAGTTTCAGATGTTTTATCATGTCCATTTTTATTGAAAAAAAAAAGAGAGAGAGAAAAGAAAAAGAAAAATCCCAGAAATACCATAGACTTTAAAAGAAAAGAATTTTCAGACTAGTATAATTTCAATACTTTTCAGTATTGAAAAGAATTTAAATAGAAAAATTATTTCTACTATTTGAGAAACTGGAAAACACCTGCTTGTAATAAATAACTGACATGTGTCAGAAAAATAGTCTACTTAATTATGCCATATCGTCTTTATTGTTATTATAAATAGACTTATGGTAACAGCACTATGTTTAACAAGGTATCAAATGCATAGAAATTATGCAAACTACCACAAAAACCAGTTTAAATGTAAAATTATGTCAAACACCATGATATAATTTCATATCATATATTAAATTATAAAATACTTGATAAAAATTATTTTGAATCTCAGCACTGATTGTAATAAAAGACTAAATTTGATGTAAAATTTACAAATAAATTAATATTAGCATTATATGTAATCATAAAGAAGGGAAACATCCTAAATTTCAGTTAAAGAAATGAGTAAGCAAACCTCAGGGTTTTCTACATAAAGGTATTCTACATAAAAAAATATTTTTTCAGGGATACTAATTATGGTTTTGTTGGTCTAATCTATTTGGAAAATAGTTTTTTATTGCTAAGAAAGTAGAAAATAAGGACACCTTATGATACTTTACTTTTCAGATGTACTATATGCTCTGAAGGAATTCTTAAGATACATATGCACAAAATTGATCGGAGGAGTATGGTTTATAATAGCAATGTATTGAAGAAAACACACCTGTTATCAATACTGGAACAAATGAAAAATGTGTGATATAGTCCTATAATATTATATTATGTACTTATAAAAATGGCTAACTATAGCTTCATGAAATACAATGAATTAAACTTTTTTAAAATGTTGAGTTAAAAGATTAGAATACAATATATACATTACAACTTTTCTATGTGCAAATTTTAAAAAAGTAAAATTGTACCATATTTTTAGGAAGAATATACAGTGGGTAAAGCATACATAATAAGGGAATAATTTTATAAAGTTAAAAATTAATAAATATTGATGTTCCACTATGTTTCTTGGAATATGGAGAGGGTTATGACTAAGAAGGAATACACAGTAGGGTTGTAAAGCATGAATTTATTCCACAAATGTATATTTCATAATTATACTGCATTTCACAACACTAATGTTTTTAAATGCAGAATTTCAAACTTCTTTCTTTCTTTGGTGAGGGGCAGGGTTCTGGGAATTAAATTCAGGGGTACTCTACTACTGAACCACATTCCCAGCCCTACTTTGTATTTTATTTAGAGATGGAGTCTCGGTTGCATAGCTTCTCGTTATTGCTGAGACTGGCTTTGAACTTGTGATCCTCTTGCCTCAGCCTCTCAAGCTGCTGGAATTATAGCCGTGCAGTGCTGTGCCTGGCTCAAACTTATTTTTTACTTTTTTTCTTTTTTTTTAGTGCTGGAGATCAAACCCAGGGCCTCTACCTGGAAGGCAAGCACTCTACCAACTGGGCTATAGCCCCAGCCCTCAAACTTATTTCTTAAAAGAAGAAATAACTATGCTATAATATTAGAATAGTAGGATTTCCTTTGCATGTGTGTGTATGTGTCTGTTAGTGTATTCACATATATATAGTTGTGATTCTATTTCACTACTTGGATATATAGTATGTACATTTTAAGCTTTACCGAGTAATAAGCCTAATATTTACTTATACTAAAATTTATACAAACACAAATAATATAATTTTTTAATAACTAGTATGATAGTCTTCTCAAGCCCCTGGGTAACAGGGAAAACTATATATACTAAAATCAGACTTAATTCTTAGTTAAACCAAACATTTGTAAAATGTAACAAATCAGTATTTTGGGCTAATGATTCAGCTTTTAGTTCCTCACTAAACCTGTTCCATTCTGAGATAATGTCCAGAGAAATGTGGGCAAAAAAGCTCATATAACTTTGTTGAGGAGAAGAAAGTCCAAGAATCAGTAGTGTGGCCTTTGGCTACTCTGTGCTTCATAGCAATATCTGTTGTCTGTCTGGCTTTCCTTGTTAATATTGAATGTTGGTATCAGCAGTGATATACTCATAACCTATCATCCCCTCAGTCTATTCTCAGTAGCCCTTCCTCTTGACATGGCTGCCTTATAACTTGCCCTGTTCAAAAGCATTTTGAAGCTTTGCTATAGTATTCATAAGACCTCCTGATTCATTGATAGCCCATTCTCTAAGTTCAGTCCATCTTTAAAAGCACCTGCCCTGTTGGCATTTCCTGTTGGCATTCTGATACTCAGTTCAGCCCTCCACCATATGGAAGCCGAAGAGTCTTTCTTGTAAACTGATCTTCCTCTGTGTTACTCTGCCTAAGCACACAGCTATCTGCTGAAATGGCCACCCTATTTTAGTTCATTTCTATTCTTTCTCAGTACTTCTTCAACTTCTCAGTATGTTTTAAAATCAACCTTCTCAACACTCCATTTTTAAATTTAGCCCTTTGGAATGGATTGGAGAAGGGAAGTAAAAACGAACAACTAGCCCTAAATTCTGACCTATTTTTTTTTTTATTTTTATTTTTATCTTCATTTCCTCCTTTGTCATTCAAATTCTTCCATGATTTCTTGGTCCCATTCTCAACTTCTAAACTCTAGTTTTATTAGCATTAATGAAATACAAGTTATCTTCTCTAAGTTAAATATATATATATATATATATATATATATATATATATATATATATTTCTAGTGAATACTGGCTTTGAAGAAATCTAGATAATCTTATTTTGAATGTCAGATATTTATTATCCTTTTTCTTTTTCTACATACCTTCTCTAACAATCCATATATTTCTCCCAGGTTAAAGAATGCCTTGTGCCAACCAAAAGAAAAAGATCTTGTGATAAGAAAGTCATAAAAATAATTTTCTTTGAAATATTACCCCATTATATATGTGTAATGAAAGTTTTAAAAATAAATATCCCAGAAAATATTGAGTGATATTTTGTTGATTTACTCAGAGAAATATATATATACATATATTTTGGTACCAGGGCCTGAACCCAGGGGCATTAGACCACTGAGCCACCTCCCCAGCCTTATTTTGTATTTTATTTAGAGACAGGGTCTCACTGAATTCCTTAGTGCCTTGCTTTTGTTGAGGCTGGCTTTGAACTCATGATCCTCCTGCCTTAGTCTCCTGAGCTGCTGGGATTATAGGCATGCGCCACTGCATCCAGCTTCAGAGACAATTTTTATTACCTTCATCATTAAAATTTCTTCAAACTTTTTAGAATAACAATGTATTTTACTTATTGCCAGGCTTTTAAGAAAATAAAAATTTTAAGAAACCTGAAAATATAAATAAACTATTACCTGTGTGAGGCAAAGTGCTTGATTTTTGTTAGACTGAAACACAGAGTCAAATAAAATAAATTAAATAAAATCTGAAGTTAATTTGGAAAGATTCAAAGCAAAATTTTCTAACAATGAAACAATTAAAAAATAATAAATTGTTCACTTAAACATTTATTTCCCCTTAAATATGAGATAATCAATTGTCTAAGTTTTGGAAGTGACATAAATTAAGCCATTATATTAAAATATGAGAACAATTCTGAAAAGAAATGAGGTAAACATAATCTAAATTATTAAAATTTAGCTCAATCTAATAATCCTTACTATTTTTTTTTTTTACTTATCATTAGGCATATAGCAGTGTAGATTCTAAGTCTTTGAGTGCTATTGCAGAACTTTTGTCACAAAAAGAGACCTGCTATTCATCATAGATTTAGTTATTTAAATGCAAAAACAATAAAAACCAGCTACTCAACAAGTATATAATTCAGAGTCACACAGTGAAAGAAAATAACACCTCTGCTGCTCATGTTTTCTGATTATTTTCCTAAATTCCTGATGAAAATTGGTCTAAAAGTATTCCTTTCAGATAGATTTCACATTTTCAGTGTTGAAAACTAACTATTCCAAAACTAAATTTAGTGTATTTATAAACACCAAACTCAACAGATTAATAGTAAAAAGAGAAAAGGTAAGGTTATTAACTAGTCTTTAATTAGGCAGTAGATTCTTAATCCTCACTAACAAATCCACATGAGGGCAGTAGACCATGAAGAAGCCCAGAATAAGGAAAGTAACACAAAGATAAACCAAGAATAAACACATGCTTGGTTCTAAAATCTTTCCTTAAACTTATTTTAGAAACCACACCAACTTCAGTTGCCAGTCTCTCTCTCTAGACTAATGAGTGGAGAGCGGCCTTAAATGCTTTCTTTTTATGCTACAGCATACCAACAAAGTGTTTTCTCTTTCTTCCATTTATGAATCCATAAAGGACCTAATTTCATATAACTCTCAGAGTAACTAAAATTGTTCTTCAATTGTTCTAAGGGGAAAAAAATATTCCAATTGAATGAAAATGCCTGCCATCAAGAGGGGAAATTGAATAGACTATCTACTCCATTTACCAGTTTAAAAATATTTTAAGAAATAACACTTCTACTTAAAATCTAGACAGATGAAAGTAGAAATGTACAATTTTTAATATCAAATTTCTGAGCAATATGAGAAAAAGACTTTTGGAAAATTTATTTATTATGTCCATTATTATCAGAATTTGAAGTTGGGAGTAAGGAAAAATGATAGAAATTTTACCACTATTGGATTTGCTTCTCTCTTAACCCATATATAGTCTATACCTCATGTGTATCAGTTTCCTATTACTGCTGTAACAAATTACCACAAATTTTATGGTTTCAAGCAACCCACATTTGTTATTCCACAGTTTCTCTTTATCAGAAAGCTAAGCAGAGTCCCATTGGATTAAAACCAAGGACTGAGCTGCTTCCTGGAGGCTCTAGAAAGAATTAACTTTAAGGTAACTCAAGTAAGAAAATAAACAGCATATAGATGCTATTCTTTCAATGGCCTTACTACGTCTGTGAACATTTCAACAACTATGTATATTCCTAATTATTGGTCTTTTCAAATAAATTTTGCTCAACTCTTTTTTAGAGAACTAAACTTTAGGTAAAATCTATCATTGTTGAAAATATATTATTTTCTCAGTCATTCAAATGTTATTTTTCAAGGTTAGACATAGCACCTAAAAAATAAATGGTAACATTAATCACCAATCTTTGAAGCAACAGAGACTCTGAGAAATTAGTGTCCTAAAAGCCAACAGCCTTCCTATAAACAATGCCCAGGTAAAAGTTCTCTCTCTCATACATCCAAGCCCCTGGGATTTCATTGTGAGTTGCTGGTGCTCATTCTTTGTCTGGCCAAATTTGTTTAGTATTACACCCAATCCTTAGGAAATATGTTTTGTTTTACAGTTTGATCAACATGTATTGAATCAAAGAACAAATGAAATACTTAACTAAATTAAACCTTAGCATTTTGAGATATTATTCAATTCTTTCTTCATTTGGGAACATGCAAAGAATGAAGTTAGCACAATCTTGCATTTTAACAAGAGTAGCAACCTCAAAATGCTTTTGTCTTCAAATAACAGTATCTCTACTATCAGGGGCTTAAACATATGGTTATTAATGAATCTTGAATAACAGGAAGTTCAGAGGCTAATTCAGCTGCTCAGATTGATCAGACTTTTCATCATTTATAATTCTCTTGGCTCTTTCTTCACGATGACTGTTGACACTTGAAACCTCAGAGTCCCAAGTAACTTTGTTCTCAAGTCAAGGTAAGCAGAAAACAATGAGTCCTCCTAAGTCTTTTCCTTTTTAAATAGAAAAAAAAAACTTTCCCCAAGTCATTCAGCAGAATCATTCTTACAGTTTTCTTTTTCTTTTCTCTCTCTATTTTTTAACCAGAGCAGGTAAAATAGTTACTCTAAACCAGTTAAAAGATATGGGATTAATATAACTGACTAGATCAAGCACTAATTGTGCAGACAGCACATTGCTTCCCCAAACTCTGAATAAAGTCAGAGTGAAGTTTGCAAAAAAAAAAAAAAAAAAATGATGGCAGGGGCTATTTCCTTGGTACTCTCTCTATTATACTCTAGGAAGAGTGCTGTAAATTCTTCAAACATTGCTTGTTTGGACATCATGAAGCAAATGCATAAAAATGATAATAATTTTTATAAGCCTAGGCAATAGGTGTTTTTTGTTTGTTTGTTTGTTTTTTCCCATTTATCACTAAGGAAAATAAGATTCAGAGAATATAACTACCTGCCCATTATCAACAAATCTCAGAAATGAAGCTGAGAGCAGCTGCAATTCAAGCTCACATATCTATGACTCCAGAACGGGAGTTTTTAAGGACTAAGATACATGACCTGAATGTCACCGAGGGCTGCTATTTAGAATACTTGAGATTAATCTCTTTTCCATGTATTTTTTTCTTTGCTTTGTAACAGTTTTAATATCAACTGTTGTCCTTTGGAATCAAAATTAGTATCTGTAGAATATAATGCTGTGCAAGGTATCTCATGTAATATAAGCAACAAAATATCTAGTTTCTGCCTTCTTGGAGATAATAGGCTAATGTGAAAAATCATCAGGGTGGTTGGAGGGTGAAGGTTTTTATTTCCAAAGTCAAAAGGATCTTAGCAATAAAATATTCTCTCTCTCTCTCTCTCTCTCTCTCTCTCACACACACACACACACACACACACACACACACACACACACACACAGAGAGAGAGAGAGAGCTGACTTTGTCTAACCTTCATAAAAACTACATACAATGTTTGAACTATTGTCTTGGAAATGAATAAACACCTGTCTGTCCAGGCTACAACTATGAATATACAAGTGTTACTAATGCCTGCAAGTATATAAAAAATGTCTATTAAAACCAGCTATTTTTCAATCAAGTGATAGATTAATTGAATTTAATATTGTGGGATTAGAAAAATCACTGTAACTAATTGCCCTTACAGACTGGGGAGTACCTTTAAGTGTGATATATAGTGTCACACTGCTGTATTTTAGTTAAGGGTTTTGTTATTAAATTACCTTGAAACATCAGTGTTGGAGGTTATGGAGCTCATTTACTATATGTGCTCTAAAATGGAAGGTCACCTTTTCTTTAGACATTTAGTTTTTATATTTTGCATGTGTCTGTAGCTAATGACATCAACCTTAAAATAATGCAATGGTGTTACTTAATGAAACAATAGCAATCAATTCCCAAAAAATATCTGAAGAAATTAAAAATGTGCTACCAGATTGATTGATTGCCTAACTCACATCTTAACATTCAGTAGGTAGTCAGCATAAATTAACTACATGATAAGTGCTACCTATCATCTCTTTTCTGATTTCCAATTTAGTGTCCTCAAAAGAAACATTGTTCATTTGTTTGCAAAATGTCACTGACACATTATTTGCCCTCATGGTGAATAAAAAAATCCATCTGTCTTCTAAAAAGAGTGTAATTTTCAGACTCAGTGTTTACTATCTTTCCCCTAAGAGTACTTCTAATATTGAAGAACACTCTGTCTATTGCTACACATGTGAACTTGTGTAATTCTATTACAGTTGATCATTGGGTTAATATCAAGCACTTATAATATGGCTCCACAAATACCTTATCATTTTCAGAAGTGAAAATAAAAAGAAGCAAAGAAAAAAGGATAGGGAGAAAGAACGTTTAATTTTACTCTTCATTATCTACAAGTGAGACTTTTGATAGAGTAATAGTAGCAATAGTAGAGATGGTCTTTACAAGGTTGGGAGTAAATAAAAATAATTACAAGATAAAAATACTACTATGATTATTGAATGGCTACCCTGTGCCAGGCTCAGGTATTCTACAAATATGCTATCATTCCAAAGCTTTACAAAAATAATACAAGAATAGATTTTATCTAAATTTGCCTAGATTACATTCTGTTATATATTCTTAGCCATTTGCTTCATACATGCTTAAACCAAATTTTGCTTTGGCTTTGCTACTTCATTCCCAATTGTCTTACAAATTGGCAAGAAACTAAATTCAAACAAAAAAGAAATCACCATTTCTCTTCAATTTCTAATGCATAATTACAACAAAGTAGACATCCAGAAAAAGTAGAATATCATGATGGAAGTTTTATCTTGATAAAATTGGTCCAAGTAATTTGAATTTTATTTGTTGAATATTAATAAAAGCTAATAGACAAAGTAAACTTTTTGAAATTAAAGAATAACATTTAACACAAAAGAAGTTCCTTTTAAAAGTGATTTATAAAGTTACCATTTTTAAAATGCAAATGCCACTGTTGTAAATTGGTTATCTGATAGAAAATCTCATTTTCTGTTTCCAAAAACTTCTTTAATTTTTTTTCTAATTCTTCAAAAATATTCATTGAGGAATACTGGCAAAAAATTAAAGTTAACCCCATTGGGAAATGTAGTTCATCATGCTCTAAAAATCTGCATGTTGATTAATGAAACATTTGACACTTTATAATTACCACAATACTTAATAAATGTGTGTGTATGTGTGTGTGTGTGTGTGTAGCATAGTAAGTTTAGAAACATAAAATCATTATTCAAATCATGACTTCATCATATACTATTTGTATACCTTGATAGAAGTTACTTAATCTTTCTGAGTCTTAGTTCAGACATTTTAAAAATGGAACAATATGCATTTACCTGGTGGCCTGTATGGACACCTGGGATACAGAAGTGCCCAATAAGTGGTAGGGGTCTTTGCTATCATTTCATCATCTTCATGGTTCAACTGTTGAACAGATAAAATTCCCATATGTTTCTCAACTTTTTTTCTGACAAAGTGATCTACTGGATATGTAAATGGAATAACAAAAATTCACATACTTGGACTCAACATCTTGATTAGTATAAGAGAAGTGAAAGGAAATATTGTAAAAATAGGCTTAATCAACAAATTAAGGAGTGAGGACAACAACATCTTTAAGCCTATTTTCTTATATTAGCTCAGAATGTATAAATTGTACATATATTATCTTTTAGGTAAGAACACTTCATAACAGCTAATAATTGTAATTATGATAACAAATTCCATTTATTATCCTTCAGTTGTTAGGCACTCTCTTCTATTTTTGATGTTGATTCTTCAGGTGACACTTTAGTAACAGCCATTCTGGAATTATTTTGTTAGCATGCTTTAGAGTTTCCTTCTAACTTATTACCTTCTTTATGACATATATACTGTATTTTTCAAAAATATATATTAGAATTATATCTATAGTACAGAAAAATTCATATCAGGCCAGGCACAGTGGCACACACCTGTAATTCCAGTAGCTCAGGAGGCTGAGGCAGGAGGATCACAATTTCAAAGACAGTCTCAGCAACTTAACAAGGCCCCAAGCAACTTAGTGAGATCTGGGGATGAGGCTCAGTGGTTAAGCGTCTCTGGCTTCAATCTCCAGTACCAAGAAAAAAAATATCATACCAGGAAGGGTTGTGCCCTTGAACACAATTATTGCTCTGTTCAGCAATGCCATCTGCACTCAGCACCCAATTAATATTGTCATTGTTTTTGGCACATATTGAAGGGCTCTTTCATATCTTATAACTTGAAACCTGCAAGGTTCTCTCAACTGAGAGTGTTTTTGATTATTTGTACCTTCCTTTTTCTTTCCCTGTTTCTTCTTTTTATCTGAGCAGTACCTAGGGATTTATGTGTAGGATTGATTTAGATGACTTTTCCCCCACTCCTTAAAAGTTGGTGAGATTTAATTAGCATAGGCATGGAAATTAGATAAACAATATTGCTAACATCTCCACCTGGCCCCCATCCCTCACCCAGGAGAAGAGGTAAAACATTGCAAATGATAGCCTAACACAAGATTTGGCAAAGTATTTCTGTGAAAGGCCAGATTACAAATACTGTGGACCTTTTGGCCATTTCATATGGTCTTAACCCCAGTTCCTCAACTCTGCAACAGTAACACACAATCAGTCAGTCAACAGGTAAACAAACTGATATGGCATTATTCTAAAAAGTAGGCAGCAAGACAGATTTTATTTGCTGTATTTTCATTTTTCTGAAGGTGAAATACTAACAAACCTTTATGGCCCCTTTCTTGACTTATAGATTGTGTAGAATTATATTAATTTCTGAATGCTTTGAGCTTTTCTAGGTATCATTATTATTCATTTTAATTCCTCTATAATCAAAGAAATACCATATAAGATTCCAAATCTTTTACATCTACTAAGCTTAGATTTATGGCCAGGCATACACATACATTTTCTGGCTTAAATACCACCTACACTTAAAAATGTATATTTTTCAGTTATTTATGTATTGTTCTATAAATCCTCATTAGGTAAAACTCAATGAAAGTGTTATTCAGATCATGTTACTTATACTTCTCTGTATTTTATTCAGCATTTACTGATTGTGGGTTATGATGAATGAATTCCCCATTTGTCTACTTAATTCTGCTATTTTTTGCTTCATGTATTCTGAAGATGTGTTAGATATACCACAGTTGTTTTTGTAATCCCTTCTTAATTAATTGAGCATTTAATCATTCTGAATGCCCTTCTACATCTCTGGTAACACTTTTTCTCTTGAAATGTACTTTATCTAATATTAATATAAACATTTCAACATTTTAAAGCTTGGTATTGAGAGGCTTTACTTTGCCTTCATTTGTAATGATGTTTTCATTGTATATAAAAGTCTCAGCTGACAGGTTTGTTTTCTCTTTAAAGATGTTCTAATTCATATGCTACCATTGATTCTGATAAGTTTCTATTCATCTAAAATTTGAATTGCTGTTCCTCTGTAATGCCTTTTTCATTGACTGCTTTCAAATTATCTTTTCTCTTTTGTTTTAGCTTTTTGCATTATCATTTTTCTCCTGTTTACCCTATTTGGGTTTTGCTCAGCTTCTTTAATCATATAATTGTGTCTTTCAATAAAGGTGGGAAATGTACATACATTATATCTTTGAATTCCACATATAGTACATCTTTTGATTTTCAACAGCTCCTTAAGACTCTTCATTTAAAAAAAATCTTTTCCTCTCTTTTTAAGATTAGGCAAGTGGTGCTGATATGTGCTTACATTTGTGGATTCTTTAAAATTTCAATTTTCCTTTTGTGCCTGTCTACTGAATTTTGTTACCTACATAATGTATTTTCAATTTTCAAATTTCTCTTTTCTGGATTCCTATATATCCACTAAAATGTATAATTTTTTATTCATTCTCATCATGATTTCCTTTACACTACTGAACCTATGAAATACTTCTTTACAAATCTTTGTCTGTTGATTCTAACATCAAATTCATATCAGAGCTGGTTTTTATTAATTATTTTTTGATATTGAGTCATATTTTTCTGGTGATTCATAAGATTATTAAAGTTATATTTTGGAGACTTTGACTTTTGTAATATTCCTGTAAAGAACACTAGTATTGATTGAATACACTAGGCAATTGATTGAACTCCAAATACACACTTGACTATTGAGAAGCAGCTCAGAACTCAGTTTATTTCATTTATGTTCAGCTGGGCTCATGCAGATATTTAGAGTCTAGACATGGAATTTGTGCTTTCACTCCATATTTTTCTTTTTTCCCTGAAAATTCTTCCCTTTTTTTGTTTCCATTGCCTGAGTTTGCCACAAATTCTTGTTTTTCAGCCTAGCAAAACCATGTTGTTATTTTTTTATGAGAGATTTAGCTATCCCACATGACACTGACTGAGGCTTTCCAAGGTTACAGAATTAAAATGAGAAATTTACCCTGTGCTAACTTTTCCTCAACACAAATCCCCATTTAAATCTGTCTGCATTTTTTACTCCTTAATGTCTTTAGGTGTTACCATTGTTTATTAGTTTATGTTTTGTTCTTATTTTATAGATGTTGTTGTTTTGTCCTGAACTTATATTGTTATCTCCAGGAAGTTTCTTTTCAATAGAAGCAAACTTATCATAAAAGGATAAAGCTACCCAATTGGTTTAAAGAATGAATGCAAGACACTGCATCTATTTCACTGTAGTTCATTATGTTGAAATAATACATGATGTTTGGTTGCTTTCTTGTGCCCATATTGCTCCTGCTTGTGTAGTGTGAAAATTTGGTTTACTGATCCAGAAATGCTTTCAGGTAACTCACGATTTCCAATAAATTTCTACCTACAAAGCCAGCAACAAGCCGGGCACAGTGGCACAGTGGCTCCAGAAGCTGAGACAGGAGGATAATGAATTCAAAGCCAGTCTTAGCAAAGGCAAGGCGCTGAGCAACTTAGTGAGATCCTGTCTCTAAATAAAATACAAAATAGGGCTGGGGATGTGGTTCCATATCTGAGTGCCCCTGAGTTAAAAAAAAAAAAAAAAAAAAAACCTACCAAAAGTTGGTAGAGTTTGATGGAGTTGTCTGTGAGTGACAACAAGGCAATTTAGAACAAAAGTGGTTAACCACAAATCATCAAGCAGAGAAGAAACTGGGGTTATTTTTCTGATCCAGTGAAGTTTTAAGACAACTATTACTTAGCAATAGTAATCAAAAAACATTTAATTTTATTAATCCTGTGGACACATAGAATTAAATGACTTAAATAAACACTTTGGAAAACTAAGGGGATTTTGTTATAATTTACTAAGAGAAACAAAAAAAAAGGGTAAAAATGTTGGAGAGCAGGCTGTTTTTAAATAGAGTAGATTCAATTTATAAACTCAAGAGGTAGGATTCTTTCTCATTTGGATGGTTGACTTATGCTTTGGAGGAGGTCTGTTATTAGTGGAACTCTGGTGCCTAAATTTTTTTACTGAAAATTTGTCATATAGAATAATTAGAGATTTATCATGAGCGGTTCCTACAAATAGTCCCCAATCCTCTCTTCACAGAAGGTATATGAGATTTTGCTTCACAAAGTGAGTTTACTCTGGCATTCTTAAAAAGCACCATGGTGGCTGCACTGTGTAAACCATGCCTGATGGTTGAAGATATTGTCATTGCAATGGCTTTCAAGTAGACCATGGAATCCAGATACGATAACAAATAAGAGCAATTCACTGTTAAAGTTCTATTGGTGCGAGCACTATAATAGACAGCAAGGACAAAGTCTTGATTAGAATTTATTGACATTGTAGGCATATTTGGTCATTCCTGAAATGCACCTAGATAGGAAGCCTACAGTCATATATATACACATATATAAATTCTAATGAACAAAGCCTGACTTTAGCCATTAGAATACAAAACTGGAGTATCTAAATCAGTTTATAGAGCCAGGACTCCTTGAATGAAGAGAATAATGGATACTCCTGAGAAAGAAATTAACAATATTATAAGTTCTTAATGTAAGCTTTATTTCACAAAAGAACTAGCTGCAATTAACTAAATATAACTGCACTGTGGATAGAGAAATATTCAGACTTTTCAGGATTTGATTGGCAACTCCCTTAGTTCCATATTACTATTGTTAACAAATTATACAAACATAATTCTCTGAGTCAGGAGTCCAAAATGAATCTTCCTGCAGTAAAATGAAGATGTTGGCAAGACTGTATTTCTCTCTGAAGGCACTAGGGCAGAATCTGCATTCTGCCTTGTCTAGTTTTTATTAGTTGCTGACACTTACTCACTCTGGTACTGTTTCCTTCTTCAATGCCAGCAATGACTGGTTAATATCTTTTCCACATTGTAACACTCTGATGCAATCATTGCCTCCCTTTTCCATGTTTAAGGACCCTTGTAATTACATTGTGTCCCCCAGGTAATTCAGGATTATCTTCCCCGTTTAAGGTCAGGTGATTAGCAACGTTATCCTATCTCAGCCTTCATTCTCTAACATGTTCACAGGTTCTAGAGAGTAAGACACTAGTACTTTGATGGGAAGGCACTCTGTCTACCAGTCTTTAAACAAATACTTAATTTCTGGCCTTATAATTTCAGGATCTGTGATCCAGTAGTGATAGTAGGAATTTTTAAGGGTCATATAATAGAGTTTGGTCTGTGATGTTCTTTACTGGTTGGCAATGTTATCATATTGGTTCACTAGCCATAAAATAAAGGTTATTTTAAAAGAAAAGGCAAATGATTCTGAAATCACATCTTTTTGCCAATGCATGAAAGCAAAAATGATACCTCATTTTTAGCAGAAATGCAATGATTTGGGCCACCACAAAAGATATGAAAGATGCATAGGTAGAAAATCCTATTTTGCCCCTTATGTAACTTTGGCCTAAGGGAAGGAAGGAGAGGCCTCAAAGTTGCTGTTCCAAATTTAGTCTCTTTAGTGAAGCAGTTAATTTATCTTTTAGCTCAATCAAACACACATATTCATGCATACACACATACATACTTACATACATGTATCTTAATAACAATTATAAACATTATAGTCAGTACAAATTCAAGTAATATATAGAATAAACATATACTTTTTCTCTCCTTCTTTTCTGCCTATAGTAGTGAATGTTATATTTTAGTCCAGAAGTTACTAGATTAACAAAATAGGATTATAATAATGGAATTTTCATACATCCCCCCCCACCAGTTATATCATCCATTTAAATTAGAACTTTTAGCTCCAAAGCAAAGTACTTCCTTGTAATTCTCAATAGGCCAAATTGGAAGTAGAATGAACACGAACCCTACTCAAGTCTTTTTTCTACCACTAGGAGACCCTCTGTTATATGGATAGAGAGCTTCCACTCTCAGTTATATATTTTAACCTTTATTTCTATGTAATATTTTTGCACCAAAACCACTTTATAGCTAATAGAAACTAATCAGTTGGCTCCACAACTTGGGCTACTGAGATAGAGAGCTCACATTTAATATTTTCCTTGTAACTTTTATTAACACAATCACATTAATGAAATTAGGAACATCTGCTTATGACGTGCTTGAGAATGTTCTATCATGTACACATAAAAATTAGAACAACAGTAAAACTATAAGGTAATCCATAATTGGATACAGTTAAATATAATCATATTTTTAGCTATTACTAACACAACTCATATGATAACATGTGAGTAAAGACTTGATTCCAAAGCAAAGACAGATTGTTATAATAACATTTAGTATCTTTCTGGCACTAAAATTAAACAATCAGAATGATTAGGTTTTTTTTGTTTAACAAACATTAACTGCTAGAGGATGTTTACCAAAAAGTTGTCCATTGAATTCTGAACTTGAACAAATAAACCTCCAAGATGACAGAATAAAAGTGTTACAGGAGGCAGTCCTCTGAGATTTCTCTGCAAAACTTTTGGATGTCTAAGATTAATATTCCAGTACTTCTCAGTTTTTTTTCTTTTCCCATAAGTTTCCTAACAGATGCTAGCATGATTGAGATGTTACCTTTAGACAAAGTTTAATTTCAGAGAGGCCAAATGATGAGAATTTTGACGAAACTCATATAGTAATTATGAACAGCTGGGAGTGGACTGCAGCATATTATTACTGTCGACTTCCACCTTGAGACAGCTACCACAATTGTAATATAGAAGTCTGAAAAAACAATCTAAGTTTATAAAAGCCAGCTTAAACTTCCCAAATTTATTTTGGTGGTGCTAAGAATTACAATTACATTTGTTTAAATAAAATATATGAAACCAGCAACATAGTAATTTTGCTTTTGTTCACTATGCTTACCTCGGGCATGAAATCAACTTTTGGTAATATAGGGAGTATATAGCCTAGAGAAGCACATATTATGCTGTCAAAGAGTATTAAGATAGATGAGAACTCATCCTCATTCCTAAGGTCCACCTTTATCACTTAAAG
Source organism: Callospermophilus lateralis (assembly GCF_048772815.1). NCBI lineage: Eukaryota > Metazoa > Chordata > Mammalia > Rodentia > Sciuridae > Callospermophilus > Callospermophilus lateralis. The sequence goes on along the minus strand of NC_135312.1, from coordinate 46,807,731 downwards.
TAGCCAGAGGGATGAAGCATAAAGTTATTACTCAGGTCTATTCCAATTTTTATATCGTTTGCTGGTACTTTCCCCTCATCCCCATCACCAATGTTGAGCCCCAAGCAGTAGGCTGAGTAACAGCAATTTTGAACTTCTGTGAACAAACTATAAATGACTTGTCTTCAGAGGGATACAGGACTCAGAAAAATTCAATTCTGCAATGGACATAGGTTAAAACAAGAATGAAAGGGAAGGATGAAGAGTGAGAATATTCACAGGAGAGAACCACACAGTCACAGATGAGGTTGAAGGTTATGTTTAGCAATGAAGAATATATGCCATAGTAAAGTTTGTGCACTTCAGTACCAATTGACTGAATCCATTTCCCATCACTACCAAAGATCAATAAAATAGGACTTTCCTCACCATACAAAAACTATGCTTTGATCTTAAGATAATAGCATTTTTTTCCCCCAAGGATATCTTTGGCAAGAGTCAGAAGGAAGACATTTTCCTCTTCTTAATGTGGATTTAGATAAGCCACTTAACTTTCTGAGACTCGAGTTCTTCATTTGAACAGATAACACTTAGCGGAAAAATTAAAATAATGTGTACCTTCTGCTTAGTACAGTGCCTGATATAATACATTCCATACGAGGCATCTGCTTCTGTTATCTACACAACAAAGTTTTGTGTAAAAAGTGGTATCAAAGCATACTTTCAGCAATGTTTCAGTTTAATCAAATTGGTTTGACTCCTACCCATTCTGCTTTCTAGCATTCCATCATATAGCAAATTTAGTCATATGTTGCATAATGACGAATATTTTTTGAGACATGAAGTGTAAGGCAATTTCATCATTGTGTGAACATTGTAATGTAATTGTACAAACCTAGATGGTACAGGTCAAGGTCAAGCCTTCCACGTGGCCTCTTGATAAAATCATGATGTGATAAACATGAGCTATATGAAGTAACAGCCAGCATAACACAGCATAGTGTTTTACAGTGAACTTTTTTACATAAGAAAAGGAATACACTTCAAAATAAAATAAAATTTAGTTCAGTACATACATAAACCATTCACATGGTCTTCTATTACCAGTTATGATGATTGTACATAATTGTATTACTATACTTTTCTATGATGAACTGTGAAGGAGGTTTGTTTATACCAGCATCACCACTAACATGTGAGTAATGTATTGTGCCAGCAGGGCCGGAAGGCCACTACGTGACAGAAGTCTTTCAGCTCTATTGTAATTTTCTATATGCAGTCCATTGTTGACTGAAATATCATTATGTAGCACTTAACTGTATAATAAACACGGAAGTTCTACTGCAAAAGAAACACAAAACAAAACAGAAACAAAAAGAATGATTAATCCTGTAACTAAATAGTATCATGCATGTATTATTTTAAAAATTCTTTTTAAAGTAGTATAAGCATCCAATGGTTTTCCATCTTTTTCCTGAACGTGTTATACAACTTGGATATCTGGTTATTTTGACTTGTGAAGACATACTTTCCCAGGGTATGAATTGTTTTGTCTCATAATATGCATTAGGGAGGCCTAAAAGGTCAGACCCAGTGTGTATCAATACCAAGAAATTTAGAAATAGAGGTGAGTTCAGAGCTGAGAGCCTCAGGCCTTGGAAAATATTATTGATCATTCTCTGGCACACCAGAGGCAATTCCCACATTCAAACATTTATCATTTAGTTCTTAGCAAAAGCAGTCTCAGGAAGAAGTAGTCTCCTTAGATTTTTAATAGACCATAATATGGATCTGGAGGGTGAAGGGTGGAGAACTCAATGCCTCAGGAATACCTCTGTGTCTGTACTATTCTCATCAACAATGCACAACTTCAGGACTTTTGAGGAGTTCTGATATTGCATTTGGTCACCTGAACCAGTGATAGAATCTGTTAGTACAGCACAGGCATACCATCTCAAAGAAGTTGAGGAACAAGGAAGAAAAGAACAGAAATCTCATGGCTGCAAGAGGCTCCCCTCCACTCATTTCTCCCACCAAGGCCACTATCAGCTTCTTTCTATAAACTTCATATTAGCATTTAATCTCTCTGAATGTTTATCATAATTGCCATTTCTGTTATAGGATTTTATTCCCAGAATCCTTGTATCTTTTACATTACTATAGTTTCTCTGTTGATAATTTTGATGGAGAAAACAAACTGCTCATACTAATTTATCTCTTAATATCACATCCATAATGAAACATCTGAAAAATGCATATAAATTCTAACAATATACAGAAATTGAAAAAATCAAATAATTGTATATATTACATTTATATATACATATAATGTCCATATATAAATTTATGTAAAACATTAATTTTTTTTAAGTAGACTGAGTTTTATTTTTGACACTATTGAGTTTCTAATTGACACTTCTGATTTTGTCAACCTGGCAGCTTAGGCTACCAGATGTAATCTCCAAACTGATGGACCTTTGGGAGGTAATAAGGACACGTATAAAAGAAGTCCAAGAGAGTTAGTTCACCCCTTACATCATGTGAGGTTATTATAAGAAGCCAGCATCTACAAAAATATTGACAGAACATGATAGATTAAAAAATCCATGATCATAACAGAAATTTTACTATTCCTATCTGGATAAGTAACAGAACTACAAAAAAGCAGAACAGTTGAAAAATGTGATAATGGAACAATCACAGAATATATTTGCTTTGAGAGCACACAGGAAAGCTTTTTATAAAATTGTCAATATATTGAATTATAAAACAACTCTCAAAAATTTCAGAGGATTCAAGTACATAGTTTATTTTCTGACCATAATGATATCTGCAATAGAAATCAATAACCAAAAAGTAACTAAAATATTCCCCAAATGTTTAGAAGTTTTAATTGAAAATTTAAATCATAATTTGAAGCTATCAAAGATAAAAATACTGCATATTGAAACTTATAGGATGCATTAAAGTAGAATATAAAAGAAAACTCATAACTTTAAAAACATATTTTAGGAAGGAGGAAAGACTAATAGTGAAACACATCCATCTTATGAAATTATAAAAATAAGAACAAAATAGACTAAAACAAAGCTGAAAAAATAAGTTTTAACAATATTAAGATACAATATAAAAAAATCAATTTTATTTCTGCATACTAGCAAAAAGTAGTTAGAAAATTATTTGGAAAATAAGTAACATAAAAAGCTGAACATTCATGAATAAATATAGCATAAAATATATATGACCTCTCAAAAAACTGTAAAATGTTTTATTTATCTTTGTTTAGTTTTTTAGTGTTGTTGGAGTCTTGTGCATGCTAGGCAAATGCGCTACCACTGAGCTACATATCTAACTTATAAAAGTGCAAATTATTGACAGAAAAGTAGATCTTAGAATAGTGAATATGCTATGTCATATATTTGGACATTTAACTTATTTTAAAGTTGAAAATCCTAGTTAAATTCTACAGATTCATTCATTCTTAATAATCACAACAGATTGTGTATGATTGTGTTTGTACATGTGCATGAACCAGATGTTTTCAACCTATCCATCCATCAATGGACACTAATAGTTGGACTCCACATCTGTATTAGTGCGAAAAATGCTACAATGAACACAGGAGCACCAGAGTGCCAATATCTCTTTGATACAATGATTTTATTTACTTGAACATATATCCAAAAGTAGAATTGCTGGATCATATTTTAAATTTTTAAAAAACAATCTCTGTACTATTCTCCATAATGACTTCAGTAATTTATGTTCTTACCAACAGTGTTCAAGAGTTCCCTTTTCTGCACATACTCACCAATATTATTCATCTCTTGTTTTTCAAAAAATAGTCATCCCAACAAACATGAGATGATATTTTATTATGGCTTTGATTTGCATTTCTGCAATTATTAGATGCTCAGCATTTTTCATTTACATGTTAGGTATTTTTATATCATCTTTTGAGAAATGTCTCTTTAGGGCTTTTGCCTACTTTTTATTATTGTATTCTTGCTATTAAATTGTTTGTGTTCCTTATATATTTTGGACATTATCCTCTTACACAGACACACCCACACATACATATGCACACACACAAAGAGAAAAAACAATCTCTTCATGAAATAGAATTGGTAAATTTGTTTATCCATGTAAAGAATAATAAATTTGGACACTTATACTCTCTCTCTCTCTCTCTCTCTCTCTCTCTCTCTCTATATATATATATATATATATATATATATATATATGGTCTGTTCTCTCTCTCTATATATATATAGAGAGAGTGTAAGTATATAAGTATATTCATTCTCTCTCTCTCTCTCTCTCTCTCTCTCTCTCTCTATATATATATATATATATATATATATATATATATATATAAGAAAACCTCAAAATGGATGAAAGACTTATATGTAAGACCTGGAATTGCATAACTCCTTGAAGAAAATATAAGAATAAAGCTCCCTGGCATTCATCTTGGTGATGATTTTTCATATATGACAGTAAAAGTACAAGCATTAAACAAAAGCAAAAATAGAAGAATGGGATTGCATCAAACATCTGCACAACAAAAGGAAACAGAGTGAAGAGTCAACTTATAGAACAAAATATTTGTAAAGCAACACAATTTTAAAGACTCAGACCTAGAATATATAAACAGTCCCTATAAACCAATTTTTAAAAACTCCACACAATTGAAAATAAACGATAACAAACCACATGAGCATATAATCCAAATAAACAAAAGCAGAAGGAAAAATACAAATGTTATGCTCCCTCCAAGGACTTAGCTTCTTTTCCTGAAATCTCTGTTTCCTCAAATCTTTCTGATTCCATGCTTTCTAGCATCTCAATGCTTCAGCTAATCCTCCAGTTATGTGAACCACTTAGTTTGGCAGAAGCAGTTAGTGCTTAGAAAGTATATTTTGTGCTCTTCTGCTTTCCCCAGTCTATTCTGTAATGGGATTGCAGCTATTTAACCTGGACCATAAGCTGAGGTAATGATCTTTCCTGACTAAATTAGCTCACCACTGAAGATCTTCCTTCTTATTACAGCACCCCTAGGTGTCATGTGTTCTAGGTGGTATAGTCTACAATGAAGAAATGCTGCTCACTTGTATCAGACTTTACATAAGGAAAAATTAGCCATTGGAATTTTGCAGTTCACTTTTATTTTTGTAAGCTAGAATGAATGTCTACCCTAATTTTAACTTTAATGCCAAGAAATGAAGTATAATAACTTTATTGGGTATAAACATGATTATATGATCTCTTATCAACTATACTATAGCTTACTGTAAGGAACAGTACAGAATATTTTTATCTGAATATATTGAAAATAATAAAAATATGGTCTGTTCTAAAGAGCAAATCAAAACATTAATTTTCAGTGAAAATATTTGTCAGAATCTCATTAGTTTCACAGACCAGTTCTCATACTTGTAGTCATTTACATCTGAAAATATAAGTGTTTTTTTTCCTATTATACACTTATAAGAAATGAAAACTCCATGATAATAGAAAAGAAAATTCCTAGCTAATAGAAATAATAAGTCCTTTAATTTAGGCTATGCAGTATAGCATTTGTGGTTTGTTATCAGCCACACTGAATATTTCAAAAGGAAAAGTGAAAATGTAAGACTATACCATGAACTATAATTTTAGAACTCTAGAAATTTTCTTCTTTTTTGTAATACTCAAGGTTTTTTTATTTTATCTTCAGGCACAATGTACTTCAGGAACTGGGACTTTCATTCAAAGACCCAATGTATTTCTGACAGTGTGATTACTACTCAGATTTAGAAGAAGAAGAAGAAAAAAAAGCACAACAAATACTCTTGGGCACTTATTATTGCAAAATTTCTAAAACACATCACTAAAGAATGATGACTTAAAATTCACATATTTTATAAAATTTCAGCAAAACTGCTAAGAATAAACAACAAAACTCTCAATTATTGTCTTATATTCTTATGGATTTATAAGAAAAAAATATAAAATTCTCAGTGGTCATATTTTTTTATTAAAACATTCAACCTCTTATATTTAAAAATTGAGGGTATGGATCAAATCTTTGAAATATGATACCTAATGACTTTGGTATCATATTCCATTTTTAAGAAAAAAAACTCAAACTCTTTAAACTTTGACTATAGAAACATTGGAACCATGTCAATGGAGATATGAATTGATTATCATATCAGAATTCCTGATTGAGTATTTTTCAAAATTTTTCATGGTTTCTGAAAATATGCTGCCTTATAGGAAATCAGAACCTCAAACTCTTATGCCAAGAACCACTGGAATTATTCCTTTTTAAACATAAGATTGGGTAATCTCAACATGCCTCTTGTTCTTACCATCACAGACTGAGCTGATATAGTTGATGCTACTCTGCTTTTTGCCATAACTAACTAACCCCTCCTTCTCTAAATTATGAAAACACAATGCCCCTTCATCTCTTTTTTTCTATTCATTAATCAATCTCATAAACTTTTACAATTACAGTTAATATATAAACTTTGTTGACTTGTAGCGAGACCAAAAAGGAAAATAGAAGCAAGATGCGGAGGCAAAAATGGCTGCTTATCTAAGCTGCCACCCTTTATCTATGCCATTAGGTTACTTTAGGTCACTGGCACCATTAGTACATTATCATTTATTGTATCACTAAGTAGGGTACATTAGGTTATAATGTAGGTGTTCTTGTTAATAATCATATAGGTGTTCCAGCCAAGCAGGCATTAGTTATATTAATAGTTTCTGGAAAAAACTACAGAATGTTTTAGCTGCGGAAAACAAGATGCCTATCATTCTCTGGGAGTTTGCTCACCAGAGAAACTCACTGTCTTATACATTTCCACACTCAGAACCCTTAGAGTGACTCACAAAAATATAACCATGGCCCAAGAAAATTCCATGAACCTCCTATCCTTACATGCAATTACCTAAATGCTGTTGTGAACATAGATCCTATACTCACTTTTTATTTTCTCCCATAATCAATCATTGACTCTGTGATTCCCACTTCATTCAAGAATACCATAATGTTATATTTCCTCTTACCTACACAATAATCAATGCAGCTATTACTTGTTTTATTCTTTTATCATCAATATTACCAACTTAATCACCAAGTTCTGTGATTCCCTGAAATTTATCAAGGCTGAAATTTGTCAATCTTTCATCTGCCGACTTCTTTCATTTACTACCCACTGAAAGCTTGACTCACTTTGTTCCTTCCTCAGATCCATTCTTCACAATTAATCCAAGAAATCTCTCTAGAACCCATCACAGAGCATGCCTAGCCTTCAGAAATTACTCCCAGTTCTCATAATAAAATCCAACTATCAATACATGATTTGCCAGCTATGTTTCTCACCACTCTCATTCCCCGTCCTTAGGATTCCATCAAAGCAAATTTCATTTAGGTATTTAAACACATTCTCCTTACTGGAGGTATCTGCACATGTTATTAATTTTTTTTCAAAAACTTTAATTCTGACCTTTATTTAGGTTAACTTTCACCTTTCCTTCCATCCTTAATTAGACCTCTCTCATGGGCAAGCATTTCTTAATCCTCATCCTGGGTTAAGTAACTTTCATACATGCACAGGTCCCATAGTATTCTGCAATTCTCCTGCATTGAATTTACTGTGGAGTCCTATAGCTGCAGCAATCTCTTCTGTCTTACTCAATTCTAAGTTTCCAGTGCTTTCTCTAGATAGAGGTTAAAACTTTCACAAATCCACAAATTAAAACCATCTGTATGATAAAGATAAATGTGAAACTACCATATTTTTCTATTAAAACATTTCTTAAAAGATGATTCACAATTATAATCTAACTCAACTTTAACAAAGAAGCTTTGATTCCATTTAACACTTTTTTAAAAAATATTTTTTAGTTGTCAGTGGGCCTTTATTTTATTTATTTATATGAGGTGCTGAGAATCAAACCCTGTGCCTCACACATGCTAGGCAAGTGCTCTACCACTGAGCCACAATCCCAGCCCCTTCTCTTCACTTTTTAATTCTAGACATTTAATAAAGAATTGCATACTGGGCTATGGATATAGCTCAGTTGGTAGAGTGCTTGCATGACTTCACATGCAAAAGGTTCTGGGTTCAATCCCCAGCACCAAAAAAAAAAAAAAAAAAAAAATAAGCATACTAATGTTACTAATGTTCTATGCATGGATAGCAGAAATTCCATATACTTCTGTTATAATTAATTGGTGTCATTGCCCCTAATGGACAAACTGATACTCTAGCTTTGATTGTCTCCTTTTGAATGCATATCTGTCTGTATCCAACTGGGACAACCAAAATCTTCTTCTGTTGTCTCCCTTAGCAGGTGATTCATTTGATAGCTTTTTGCTAACACAATTTCTCCTCAAATTATACTATCCATTTTGTTATTTCCATTTTATTATCACGAGACTCTAAAAGACTGGTAAAAAAAAAAAAATAAGGTACCAAATTCATGGTAACTTTCAGAAACAGGGAGTGACATCCTTGGATCTTTTGATGAAACTCTGTGAATGTTTTTCCTGTTAACTCCAACTGATGCTTACAAAGCATGGTGATACAGATTTTTCAATGAAGTCTTATGTAAATATTCACATAAACACTTGATATGACACTTGAAAATTTCTGAAAGTATCGGTGTTTTTTAAGTTGTTTTCTATCATAAGTATCATTGTATGAAATAAATCCACAATTTGATTTTAGGGCTCAAGGACAAATGGACAAACATTCATGTGATCAGAGTGTACTAGGTCAGTTGGTTTTGGTTAAAGAAAGACAAAACACTGGATAATTAAGGAACTCAAATATATAATTCAGTAAAGATTTCAAGAAGTGTAGTAAACTGTTTGAAACTAGATACTTCTCTGTGCATATCAGGAATCAACAAGTTATTTGAGTTTATACCTTTGTATTCTACTTAAACTATTTTTACTCTTAAAGCCCATTGTTGTTTCTCATATTATCCTTCTGTTATTTAGTACATTATGAGCATATTTTTTCTACACATTCCCTCTGAATGCATTAATGTTTGCAAAATGTTTTTGGTTCTTCTTAAAACACAATAACATATCACTATTATTTTTACTCATATAATTGTTTTCTAAGTTTAATTTTTAATACATTGTTTTATGTCAATGACCATACAATTTAATTGGCCCACTTTCATTTGAGAATTGAAATACCCATACAAATTCCATAGTTCTTTCACCAGAAAAACCAATGTGAAACAATTACACTGATATCATAAAGGGAAAACATACTATGCTATCTTTTAAAAGATCAGTAAAAAAAAGTGGCATGTTTAGCTTGTCAGATTTCATCCTGTGGTTTTTGATGCCCATATTGAATACTGAATCACTAACCCTTCAAATCAGATATTTTAAATCTATATAAACATTGTAAATTAGTTTGAGATCTTGTAATAATTCAATTTCCCAAGGCTATTCAAATGTCAGAATCATTTGGGGGCATAACACATACTCCTGGCCCAACCCCAAAATATTCTGAGTTAATGCACTATAGAAATGTTCAGAACTCTATATTTTTAAATGCTCCCATAAAATATATATAGTTGTTTTATGCTTTAGTAAATCTTACATAAATGGTATTAAGCTGTACAAATTACCACTGTCCAAATCTTTAATATACATGCAATCAAAATATGAATGCATGCATAGTCAAGACATTTACCAATCTTTTAATGTTAACTCTGAATATGAAGGGAAAATGATGGTATTAGGGTAAGGATTTCACTAATTCTAGTTGTGATATCATTGTTTCTTATAAAGAACAAGTTTAAGAAGACATGGCAAATGTTAGGTATTCAACTTAAGTTTCTCAAATTTTGATTGTGAATATGCAGATTTTGAGGTTTTTTTCCTATTGTTTATAATATGTTTGAAATATTTTATAATTTAAAAAACTATTATTTTCAGGTAATTCAGATCACCAGCAAGGACTGGGAAATACTTGAATAACTACTGGGAAATGTAAGTTATCACTCACAATGGAACATTGTTAAGAATTAAAAGAGTGCTACTCATACTTTCATTAGCATAAGAAGGAAACTAGAAAATATCATTAGCTTAAAATTTATCGATTTTAAGTCCTACTTAATGCATTAACTTTTGAACAGGAAAAATTATTTTTATCATGTTTTTCCTAGTCTCCTTCTTTAGAAATTATCCCAGATAGAAGTCATTGATTTAATTTACCAATTTTTTTCCCATTTTTTTCACTGAAGCACTTTAGGTTTATAAATAATTTTCAAAAATAATAGAAAAATGAGAAAATCGAGAAATAAACATGTCTCTCCATAAGATAAAATAAAATGTAGTTAGTCCACAACATTTATTGAATGTTAAATATTTCTGGTAATTTGATGTTTCAAAAAGATATATGTATGGTTTTTGAACTCAAGAAATATTTATTTTAACTAATTCTATGATAAATACAGAGAAATATATAAAACAGAGAAATATAGATTCAATTACTATATAAGAATAGAATGAAATGTAATTTCTCCTAAAAGTTTCAGTACTAATGAATAGTAAAGTTACACATAGTAACTTAATAATATAAAGTTACACATAGTAACTAAATAATATAGTCATCACCAGTTGCCAAGTTTGAGGGTTCAGTTCCTCATATCTCCATGTGTGTCCTTATTCTCTCGACACATTCTGTCTTGACTCTTGCTCTCCCAGTTTATAGATTATCTCACCAATATATAGGAACAATCTCTGTTTTGTACTGTTTTACCTAAGATACATACAGTGAAATATATTTCACTTAGAAGGCTTTATGTAAACAATAAGGGAAAGTCCTCTCAAATATAGTCAATAAAAAAAAGAAAAAAGAAAAAAAGAAGACACTTTATTGATTCATGAAACTTAATAGTCCAGATGTATCTTTATCTACAGCCCAAGTGCTGTGATTAGGGCCCACTAAACTTTCTTGTTTTCCTAGTGCCTTTTCAGTGTTGGCTTCATCTTCAAGCCATCTTCTCTCCTCAGCCACTAAAATACTTCAAACAATCCTCCTGCATCCTGAACTTCTGCACAAACAACAGAAACAACTAATCCACAACGCTGAACCCTCTGAGCAGTCAGCTGCAGGCCTCTGAGCTGACAAACCAGAGCTGACTGGTGGGAGGTCCATAGCAAATAGGGTAGTGGGCCCCAGCAACACTGGATTCACAACCAAAGAATAATGGACATCTGCTAAATGTCCAAACCCCAATGAAATCCAAACCAAGATTCAATAAGAATTTCATTCACCTTAGTGTGATTTACTATAAATAATTCTAAAGTAGCATAGAGTGTGGGTTGAATTGTCTCATGATTCAAAGAATGAAATCCACAGAACAAGGGTGAAAGCAAAGTAACTGGATTTATTACAGTAATAAAAAGTTAAGCTCCCAAAGGGAGAGGGTTCCCAACAGGGGAAACTGAAAAGTGGCTATTCTCTATGAAGTTTGTATGAATCTAAGAGTTTGTAGAGGTAGCCCCTACTCAATCCTGGGTGAGGCATTCAGTGTTCACAAACTCTTCACATGCTTTTGTGTCCAATCATGTTACTGTGCCCCCTTGTTTTGGTCAGAATCCAGGGTAACAGATGTCATATTTCTCGCTATCTTTTTTTTCTACTTACACAGGAGTCAGTCTGAACTGTATGAGGCATGACTTGTATCCATAGTTTCTCATCCTTGCTGAATAGAAAACTGACCTTAAAGGAGCCCAAGTTTCCTGTGTGTCCATTTTAACCCTTTCTCCTGCCTCAATGTCAACTTTTAACATATAAATAACTCTTTAACTTGAATAATAGTGGCTATCCTAATAGCCAACACTGTACCTTCAACATATTTAAATGTCTTTCATCTGTTATAGTTTAGATATGTGGTGTCTCCCCAAAGCTCATGTGTGAGACGGTTCAACAAAGTTTGAAAGTGGAATGATTGGATTATGAGACTTAACCTAATCAGTGAATTAATGCTCTCATAGGGATTAACTGGATGACAACTGTAGGCAGGTAGGATGTGGCTAGAGGACATAAGTCATTGGGGGTATGACTTTGGGGTATATATTTTGTATGTAGTGAGTAGAGATTTTCTCTGTGTTTCTTGGTGTCCATGTCCTGACCTGCTTTCCTCCACTGCACTCTTCTACCAAGATGTTTTGCCTCACCTTGTGCCAAAGAATAGAGTTGGCCTTCTATGGAATAAGACCTTTGAAACTTTGAGTCCCCAATTAAAATTTTCTACCTAAAACTATTCTTGTCAGGACTTTAATCATATAAAAAGCTGACTAAAAAAGAAATTGGTACTGTGAAGTGGGGTTGTTGCTGTGACTAACCTGATCATGTGGTTCAGAAACATTTGGGACATTTTGGAATTTGTGGAAGAAATTTTGAAACTTTTAGAGATGCAAGCTGGGAAAGCTTTAGATTGTTATAAGCAGAGGTTAATGGGTGATTCTGATGGGAGCTCAAAAGACAAGCATGCTGATAGGACTGTGGACAGTGAAGACGAGGACCTTAAGGATTCAGAGCAGGAGGAAGACTCTACTAGAAACTGGATTGAAAGCCTTTCATGTTATATTCTGGATAAGAAATTGTCAGCATTTTGCCCATTTCTGGAGACTTTCTTTGAGGCTGAATTTAATTTGGCAGAAGAAATTTCTAGGCAGCATGCTATTCAGGTGGTAGTATGAGTATTGTTATTGACTTTTAGCCAAATTTATTGTGATAATTGGAAGAAGAAGCAAAGAAGGATTTGAAAAAAAAAATGCAGTTTGGTTGGAAAACTGCAAGTAAAATTGGGGCTAAGGAAGTCAGTACTATACCTGAAAACAATAGAAAAGATGGCTTGAAGGCATCTCTGGAATTGCAGGGATCTATCTCAGACTCAAGGGTGTAAAAGTAAATGTTCTTTTGAGCACAGACCAGTGAGGTACCCTGCTTACACAATACCTGGGAAGTTGTGTCACCATTCTCAGCCACCCAGGCAAACTAAGGCTGCTGCAGCCTTGGCCCTGAAGTCTTGGCTCCTGTTCAAGATAATAGCAGACCTTGACATAAACCACATGGTGCTGGTTCTGCAGGATTGCAGGATGCTAGAGTTGGGGGTCATGGAAGATCCTACCATAATTTCAAAGGAAAACCTCAGAGGCCAGGCAAAGTGCAGCAGGGTTGGAGTTCTTGCAGGCTGTTCTGACAGCAGGGTTATGCATGGAGATATGAGAAGGAAGTTGACACTGCAGTGGAGACCCCCAATATTAAGTAATGCCAGTAACATGGGATGTCTGCTGAGGAAAGCTAGAGGAATTGAGTAAAGACAAGCCAACAAAAAGGGCACGTAGGTACACTGTGACCAGCAAAGTCATGAGGGCTGAACCGCACAAGCCCTTCCGAGAGAATATCATGATGCCCTGTGCTCCAGATGCTGGACATGGAGCTACAGCTGGATTTGGTTCTTGCTTTGGTCTGGTCCCTTCTTTCTATCCCCCAATTTCTTCATGTGGAAATGTTTACTATGAGCCTTTATATATTGGATACATGTAACTTAACTTTGATTTTTACTGAAGCTCACGTTGAAAGCTTCTCTCTTTTTTTTTCTCCCTCTCCCCTTTGTCCGTTCTTCTCCCCTTTTATCACTCATTTAAGGGTGTAACAATTTTACTAAATTTAATAACTAATTTTTTATCTAGCCCAGAAACTCACTACAGGTAATACTTGGATTCAAAGAACTCTGGAGAACAATATCAACAAGTTTTTGTTACTCATACGGTTAACTAGTAGAGGCTTTTTTCTGAAGTGATTATAATAACAGTGCTCAGTGGCATCTCTCAAAGTGATACTGATACTGGGATCAGCAAAAGCCACACAATAACTTAAAGTATCAATGTCTGGATATTTGTCCATCCCAGGACTTCTAAGAGAAAGAAGTGATACTATCCTAATAGATGGGTAGACATACAAACACAAATATAAAGCAGGAAAACAAACCATCCCAAACAGCCCATAATGCTTCAACACCTGATTCCATCAACATGACAGTGAAGGAAATGTCAGAGAAAGAATTTAGAAAGTTCATAATTAAAATGTTCTATGAACTAAAAAAATGATATAAGAAGTGAAATTAGAGAGAAGATACAGGAAGTGAAAGACCACTTCAGTGAAGAGATAGAGATATTGGTTGAAAAATGGAAATCTTAGAAATGAAAGACTTAGTAAGCCAAATTAAAAATTGGCTTACAAAGTCTTTCATTGCTGTACATGCCTGTAATCCCAGCAGCCCTGGAGGCTGAGACATGAGGTTCTAGAGTTCAAAGCCAACCTCAGCAAAATTAAGGCTGCTAAGCAACTCAGTGAAATCCTGTCTCTAAACAAAGTATAAAATAGGGTTGGGGATGTGGCTCAGTGGCCCAATGTTACTCAGTTCAATCTCCACTAAAAATAATAAATAAATAAATAAAATAAATGGAAAGCAATAGATTAGACCATTTTCAGGATAGATTTTCAGACTTTAAATATAAAGTATATAATATTGAAAATAAAGCTGATCTTAAAGAAAAGATATAAAGAGACCATAATCAGAATATTCAATTAATCTGGGATAATATAAAGAGGCTAAATTTAAGAATTATTGGGTAGATGAAGTCTCTGAAGCACAAGTTAAAGAGATGCACAATATTTTTAAAAATATTTTTAGTTGTAGAGGGACACAATATCTTTATTTTATTTTATTTATTTTTTATGTGGTGTTCAGGATAGAACTCAGAGCCTCACACATGCTAGGCAAGCACTCTTTCACTGAGCCACAACCTCAGTCCAGAGATGCACAATATTTTTAATGAAATATTATTAGAAAATTTTCCAAATTTTAAACCTGAGGTAGAAATTCCTATACTAGAGGCATAATATTTCAAATATGCAAAATCAAAATAGATTCACTCGAAGACACATTTTAATGAAAATGCCTAGTTTATAGAATAAAAATAGAATTTTAAAACTTGAAAGAGAAAAATGGCTGGTCACATTAAATGGTAAACCAATCTGGATTTCAGTTGATTTCTCAAACCAGATCTAATCCAGGTGGATTTAGAATAATATATACCAAACTCTGAAAGAAAATGGATGCCGACTAAGAACACTATGCCTAGCAAAATTAAGCTTCAGAATTAAAAATGAAATAAAAAACTTCCATGATAAATAGAAGCTAAAATAATTCATAAACAAAAAGCCTGTACTACATGCTCAATGAAATATTCATGCAGAAAAAATAAAAAAGGAAAAGGAAATCAGCACAATGATATATTATACTAGAAGAATAGTCAATGAAAGATGAATCAAATCAGATTCAAATATTAGAGATAAATTGAAATGGCAGTAAATAAAAATCATCTATCTATGATAATGTTGAATGTCAATGGCCTAAACTCTTCAATAAAAAGACGTAGATTAACAGACTGGATTAAAAAACAAAATCCATCAATATATTGTCTGCCAAAGACTCATATCATAGGCAAAAACATCCACAGATTGAAGGTGAAAGAATGGGTCTCATAAACAAGCCGGGGTAGATATTCTCATATTGTAATAGTGGACATCAAGCCAAAATTAATCAGAAAAGACAGAAGGTCACTTCATACTGCTTAACAGAATTATATAATAACAAGATTTAATGATTTTAAATATTTATGCCCCCAAAGATGGTGCATCTACATACATAAAATAAATATTTCTCAATATTAAGAACCAAAAGGACCACAATACAACACTGAATGACTTTAACATACCCCTCTGATCATTGGATAGATCATCCAGAAATAAACTAAGTAACAATTTGTGAGAACTAAAAAATATAATTAATAATATGAACCTAATAGATATCTATAAAATATTTCATCCATCAACATTCAAAGTTACTTTTTTCTCAGCAGCAATGGAACATTTTCTAAAATAGGTCATATTTTAGGTCAAAAGGCAAATCTTAGCAAATACCAAAAAAAAAAAAAAATGGAGATTATACCTTGCATTCTCTCAGATCATATTGGAATGAAATTAGCAATCAATGATAAGATAAAAACCAGAAACCACTCTGACACCTGGAGAGTAAGTAATATACTTTTGAATGATGAATGGATAGCAGAAGAAATCAGAGGAAATATTTAAAAAATTCTTGAAGTCAATGCAAACACTGATAGAACATATCCAAATCTGGGACAGTATGAAGACAGTTTTAAGAGGAAGTTTATATCATTGAGTTCATATATCAAAAGAATAGAAAGACACCAAATAAATAATCTAACATTTTTCTAGATATATCTTGAGATACAAATCTCAAGAACCTAGAAAAAAGTGGAAAACAACACCAAAATCGGCAGAAGAAGGAAATAAAATTAGAGCCAAAAGACCCTTAAATCTCAATCAGAAAACTTCTAGATCTCATAAATGAATTCAGCAAAGTAGCAGGATATAAGATCAACACACAGATCCATCATGTTCCTGTACTCCAATGATCGATCTACTGTAAAAGAAATTAGGAAAGCTATTCCATTCACAATAACCTCGAAAGAAAGAAAGAAAGAAAGAAAGAAAGGAAGGAAGGAAGGAAGGAAGGAAGGAAGGAAGGAAGGAAGGGAGGAAGGAAGAGAAAAGAAAGAGAGAAAAGCAAAGAAAAAAGAAAAACCCTTGGCAGTCTATCTAACAAATGAGGTGAAGGACCTCTATAATAAAAACTACAGAACATTAAAGAAAGAACTGAGGAAGACCTTAGATAATGGGGAGCCCTCCCATGTTCTTTGATGGCATAATTAATATTGTAAAATGCCATACTGCCAAAAATGCTATTGATACCAAAATTAATCAGATCTATCCACAAAACACTAATTTAAAAAAAATTAAACTCTAAATGGATTGAAGAGAGATGGTGTGGAGGGAGGAAGGGAGAAGCAGAGAGGGAGGAAGTGCTGGGTATTCAATTGGAGTGGATTGAGTTCTATATCTTTGTGATAATGTCACGGGTATCCTGGTGCTATATAGGTAAAAAAAGAATTTTTTTAAAAAACAGCATAAGCAAAGGAGAGAGAGAGAGAGAGAGAGAGAGAGAGAGAGAGAGAGAGAGAGAGAGAGAGAGAGAATATGAGATAAGAACCATTTATGCATACAGTTTTTTAATCTGTTCTGTGTGCTATAATGCATTCTCCCCTAGGTCTCCATGATCCCCTGAGTGCCTACAAATTCTCAAAGACTCAAGATAAAAGACCACTCTTAGAAGCCTTTCTTGACCTTCACCTTGCGTCACAACTTCTCTTAACTTCTTTTAGCCTCTCCATTTCAATTGTGTCCTCCCTTATGTTTTTATAGTACTCAAGCCATCACCTTAGTACTTTATTCATTGTATTTTCATCCACTCATCTACTAGATTACAATCTCCTTGTCACTACGTCTGCTTCTTATGCCTGTGCAAGTCTCTGTATTTGACATAATGCCTGAATAAATGGTATGCTTTCCATATCCTTTGCTTATTGATGAAGCAAATAAAGAAAGGAATAAGAGAGAATGGACTGTTGGGAAAGATATCAAAAAATAGGAAAGTAGAAAAGTAAATAAGAAAACAATAAAATGCAAGTGTTTGTTTTACATGTTTGCTTCTGTTTGAATTTTTGTTCCATTGAGAATATATGAGAGATTTTATTGTTTGAAGATGAGGTGTCCTCAGAAAGTTCAGGTATTAACAGTGCAGAAATGTTCCAAGTAGAAATGGTTAGATTATGAGAGCTGTAACCTCATCAGTGGATTAACTCATTTGATGGATTGATAATTTGAATGGAATAATGGATGGTAACTATAGGCAGGTAAGGTATGACTGGAGGAAACAAGACTCTGAGGGTATGCCTTTCAGGATGATATCATCCCTATTTCCATGTTCTCAAGTTTTCTCCGCTTCTCATGAACTGAGCAGCTTTTCTCTGCCATGCCCTTCTGCCAAGATGTTCTGCCTCCGTTGGGACTAAGAGCTTCTTATAGAGTCTGCTGACCATGAAACTGAAACTCTAAAATCATGATCTCAAAATAAACTAACTTTCCTCTAAGTTGTTCTTCACAGGTATATTGGTCACAACAACACAAAGCTAACTAGCACAACTTATCTTTATACGTTTCTATTCTCTAAAAATAAAGAAATTTTATTAGATTAAATGTGATTCTGCAATCTGTATACGGGGTAAAAATGGGAGTTCATAATCCACTTGAATCAAATGTATGAAATATGATATGTCAAGAGCTTTGTAATGTTTTGAACAACTAATAATAAAAAATATCTTAAAAATAAATAAATAAATAAATAAATAAATAAATATTTCTGTTATTTCACATGTTCATCAAAACCTCGAATTTTTAACATTGCCTATAACTGATACATTTAACAATGCCTACACAACAAATCTATTTTCACATTTTCATAGGAATTTCAGAAAATATTTTATGTCAAATAAGCATAAAGATTACAAATCAGTTTCAATAAGGTGACAGGAAATGGAAAAGAATAATTGAATCTAGGCTGGTTGAGATTACACATAGTTTCCACAAATGGAATAATAGTGCCTTGCTCCTACTCTTCTATGGAGACACTTACCCATTGTTTCTTTGAAACAAAGACATGAGACTATTTCCCTGGATTTAAAGATTTCACCCTCAAAGCATTGCTTGTCCATTTGTGCGAAGGTCCCTATGTTTCCTCAAGTGCTATTATAAACACACAAGTTCCATACTAAAAAGATTGTCACTACATTTGTGAGTTCTCTTAGACAATTTTAGTGCCTAAGTTAGCACTTCTGTTTACAATTGAGTTTCCTCCAGGCTGTTCTACGTTAAGGGTCACAGGCAAATAAATACAAGACAGAGGCCAACTGAAAATGTAAATACTTTGTTTTACACTAAAGCTAAGTGAAGGTCAAATGACTGGAACGTGCTATGTGAACAAATGTTTTCCACTTATTCAAATAGGAAAAAATGGTAGGAAACTTGAAGTCACAGAGGGCAACCAGCAGTTAAGTAATGCCAAAGTCAAAGGCACTGCAATATGGCAGACAAACTCAGAATCTTCATGGGAATAGCAATTTAGTTTCATCAAAATAATCTTATCTGTCATACTAAATTAATGTTAGTTTGAATTTTATTGATTTTAAAGATATGTTTATATCACATATGTAAATTTTATATGAGTTTTAATGTTGAATACAAGTGAAAATTTTATCCCCCTTTTAGGTTCAATACATAGCAGTGTAGTTAAAACTGAATTGGTTAACCACAGGAATATTTTTTTTTCTTTACAAAGCAACACTGTGTTAGAAAAGAGTGCAATTTTGACATGTCATCTTGTTCATTCATAAGGACAAATGTCAAACTGCATTGTGTTACAAGTGATTGATGAGGACTTGTGACTGCAAATGCCCTTCTTTTGCTCTTTAATGTTCATTCCTCTGCTTAGTTTCATTTACCACATTGCATTATAAGTATTTCTTCATAAGAAGCACTTAGTAGTTAAATGTGTGAGCCTTGTAAAACTGTCTAGGTTCAAATCTTGTTTGAGTCATTCATTAACTGTGGCAGAAGATTTTTCAGATGTTCACTATTTTTTTTTCTCTTGTGAACACACAAGATGACTACATTTCCCAGGTCCTTTATACTAAATTGGAATCATGCAATAAATATGGATACAAGATACGAAGGAAGAAGTGTTTACCATTTCTAGGACCGATCATATCCCCTGCTCCTCAATCCTCTTTATTTTCCTAACCCTTTAAATATGACCTTGACAGATATACCTAACATTGGAGCCACAGTATTGAGGCTACAATGGAAGAAACTTGGAACTCTGAGCCACCACTTAAAAGGCAGGGTCCCCGAACCATGTAAGACTTAAACATGAACAAGAAAGGGATCTGATAGAACTTTATTCTGTAAAGTTCCTTTAATTCTGGTATTTCTTTGATAGAGCAGCATGACCTCAGCTCTCCTGGCTAATAGAATTAACTGTATAATCTTGGAAAAGTTAATTTCGGTGCTTACTATCACAGTTTTCTCATCTTATCTCATAGGTACATAGAGTGAGAGTCAAATAAGTTAATTTACATAAACCTCTAAGAATATCCTGATGCTCAATAAGTAGTATTTTAGGTCTTTGCCTCACCCCCATTCTAGTATATATAGTTCCTTGGAGTTGATATCCTTGTCTCGCTCAGCTTTTATTTTGAACACTTTTGAAAGGTTTGACATGTAGTCTACTTTATCAGTATCTAATATCTACACAAAATATAAACTCATATCAATCTCAGCTTATACTGATGATCTGCTTGATAGCTATCATGAAGAATTCAGTGTCACAAACATGTAAGTATCATTTCCTCTAGTCTCTCATTCTTTCTCCTTCTTCTCCATTGTTCTCTTCCTACGTTTTTCTCTACTTTTGTGAATTAAAAAGATCTATATTTGATAAAAATTAATAGATAGAGATGACTCAATTTAGATTAATACTTTTGGTGTGTGGCTCAGTGATGGAGCAACTGACTGTCATGCACCATGCTCTGGGTTTGATCCATAGTAAACCCCCTGCCCCCAACAACAACAACAACAACAAAATAGAAC
The DNA here is from genome assembly GCF_048772815.1 of Callospermophilus lateralis. NCBI lineage: Eukaryota > Metazoa > Chordata > Mammalia > Rodentia > Sciuridae > Callospermophilus > Callospermophilus lateralis. The sequence continues at coordinate 46,787,077 of NC_135312.1, read as the reverse complement.
CTTAAGATTCTAGGTACCTTTGTGGAGAATAAAATCCCTGTATTACGTATGTTTTTATTCTCAAATTACAACATAGGAGTGATACAAGATTTAAATTTCACATACCCTTAAACTAATCAGTTAATGTGGAGAAAGATGAACCACAGAGGATTAATCTCCTTTGACTTCTCTTCACAAACACAGTGAGGAGCCCTACCATGAAAACAGGGTGCATCCAGCTCTTCAGCATACATAGATGTATCCTCTTGTCACCTGTTGCTATTGCTGTCCTTTGGGAACTACTTTTTTTTGTTTATTTACATTTTAGCATCTATACAAGGTGCTTACTGACAAACTTAAAAGTTGATCTATTAACATCTATAGCAAACTTGATCAAGGAAGAAACTGAAGTATTGACAAAACATTAATTCATTCTCTTGTGGTTTTCAAACCTGCACATTACCATCTCAGTTCTCCTGGCAAGTTGAACAGATGAATGATTTGCATTATAAGGTGAGCAGGATGTTCATATTAACATGAGAACAAGACTTTGTTCCAGTGCTCAGAGGAGAATCACGAATACTGCAGCACGTTGTGCAGGAAATCATCACCTGAGCAAGGAAAGGAGAGAAAAATAAAAATGAAATGGTGTTAAATTCCTGATTTTACCAGTCAGCATTCCAGTTTACTTAAACACATTCACACATCCAGAAAGAGTACAATTCTTATGAGCGACTTTTGTTATGGTTTGGAGAAAAGGTGTCCCCCAAACTCATCTAAGATAATACAGAAATGCTCAAAGGTGAAATAATAGATTATGAGAGCTGGAATATAATCAGTGGATCAACTCATTTGATGGATTGATAATTTGAAAGAACTACTACTGGCAACTATAGGCTGGAGCACGTAGTCACTGGGGACAGGCCCTTGCGAACATGCTCTTATCCCTTGATCCTCTCATTTGTTCACTCACACTCGGTCTCTTTTTCTCTGTTTCCTGAATGCCATGAGCTGAGCACCTCTACTCTGCCATGCCTTTACACCACAATGCTCTACCTCACCTCACATCCAGAGCAACTGAGTCAGCCATTGGACTGAACCTCTGAACCTAAATAAACTTTTACTGAGTCATTCAGGTTTTTGCTCACAGGGACAAAAAGTTGAGTGAATGCATCTTTTTTTTTTAATTCTTTTTTTTTCCTTTTTAAAATTACATCTTTATTTCTTCTTTGATCTATAAATTTCTTTTTTTCTCTTCTAATTGATTTTTTAAAAAATAAATGACAGCAGAATGTATTATAATTCTTATTACACATATACAGCACCATTTTTCATATCTCTGGTTGTATATAAAATATGTTGACACCAATTCGTGTCTTCATGCATGTACTTTTTTTTATTGGTTGCTCAAAACATTACAATGCTCTTGACATATCATATTTCATACATTTGAATCAAGTGAATTATGAACTCCCATTTTTACCACGTGTACAGGTTACAGGATCACATTGGTTACACATCCACTTTTATACATACTGCCATATAAGTGTCTGTTGTATTCTGCTGCCTTTCCTATCCCCTTTCTATCCCCCCTCCCCTCCCCTCCCCTCCCATCTTCTCTCTCATTCCCCAAAGACCTAAAAAGAGCATACTACAGAGATACAGCTACATCAATGTTCATAGCAGCACAATTCACAATAGCTAGACTGTGGAACCAACCTAGATGCCCTTCAATAGGTGAATGCATCTTTTAATAAACAACTCTGTTTCTTCCTCTTGTTTTTTTTAGTACTGGGGATTGAGCTCAGGGGCACTCGACCACTGAGCCACATCCCCACCCCATTTTGTATTTTATTTAGAGACAGGGTCTCACTGAGTTGTTTTGTGCCTCACTTTTGCAGAGGCTGGCTTTGAACAATCCTCCTGCCTCAGTCTCCAGGCCCACTAGGATTACAGGCGTGCACCACTGTGCCCAGCCTCTGTTTCTTGATAATAGTGGCAAGTGGACTTAAGGCACTAAACAATATACAGAGGAATTTATGAGAGTTTTAATTCTATGTAGACTCCAATAAATATTTTGGGGCATTGCAATTGTGCTGTATCTGACAGAGTGCCCTGCAGAATTTGGATGTCTTGAACCAAGTCAGCTCCCATGACTCCCATGTATATTCCACATTTCGAAGTGACTCTATGAAGCCCTCTCAGGATTGAGATGAAGGAAGTGTGCGGCAGGGAATCAACAGCTTTCTTAAAGAAATATCTTCTCTAAGTTTTGTCTCCCTTAAAATTATTTATTCATGTATATTCTTGATATGGCCCAAGGGTCTTAAGATATGGACTATTTCCTTTTTTTAAGTTTGAGCATGGTCATTTACCTCACATTTACTTTGTAATTTGATGTTTATCATTGGTACTTTATGTGAAATAAATCAGGAACAATAATATTATTATTCACCTGTTTTCTAAGAACTTCACTTTTAATTGCATTTTGTTCAGCTTTCAGGAACACATTGTTTTCTTTCCAGCATTTCATCTCCAAGCATGAATTTGGGTATATTTTGTGCTAAGGGTACAGCTGTTAAGACAGGCGAGTTTCTTATACCAATGAAGTTAAGTCCCTACTGTGGAAAATAGCCCCTATTTGGGTAATCAAATAAGAAAAATAGCTTAAGATTATGATATAGAAATTGAAGGAAATAAAGAGCCTGCTTTGATAGAGGGCAGTGGACCAGAGATGAGAAATGAGTGATCAGAGAGCTGCAGTAGATGAGATGGCCAAACATGGAAGCAGCAAAATAGACGTTAAGACTTCAGATGGGGAGATCCAAGTCCTGGCAGAAACAGACCAAGTTTTCCAGACCCAATAGAACAAGATGTAAAAAGACCTACAGATGGGAAAAGTCTTAAAGAGATCTAGGAAGTAGGTGGCCAGTGTGGCCCAACCGTAACCGGCAAGGAGGAGAATAGTTCAGGATGAGATAGAACCTTAGAAACTTTTGCCAATATTCAGTGGTTATATAATCTGTAACATTTCCTTCATGAAATCTAGATTGACACTGGGTCTCCTGTGATATTCACTTTAATACCTATAAAATACATTAATTTCAATAGGAGAGCTAATTAGTGTCTAGCTTGATTTGTCAATGATCATTTAAACTAGGTCTTGAAAGAAACAGATCTACTTTCAGGAATGTGATTCGATTCTTTTCTGAACAAAGAAACTCCAAAAAACCCTCAGGGTGTAGAACCATTTCTCTAATGCAGTATGCTGAAGAAAGACAGCCCACTGTGCTCAGAGTGTCTAGCTGCCAAAATCCTGCAACAACAACAAAAAAAAATGTTGTGATATGCTGAAGCAAAGATTCTACTATGAAAATTGCAGATGGAAAAACTGAATAACTCATGGTCTAAAGCAGTTAAAACCAGCCTTCCAAAAGCTCCACACATTTAATCAAACAAATAGGCATATATAATGCTTATAAAATAAAAATCTTTCTGGGAGAAAGAGATTTTTAAAGGCAGTGTCTCAAACTAAGACACATCCCAGTGCATATTAGGTTTCACTATAAAATTGAAGTTGAGTTTAAGTTTGCAAATATTTTGGACCTGAGCCTAGCACAAGTTCCACATGAGCCCCAAAGTGGAGCTTCACACATCTCTTTAAATTTCTTCCTGACTTTAGCTATTGCTCTTCTGGGCCAAATATCTAGATGATTGAAAGGCATCCTGAGCATAGATGCATCCCTCCTTTGTTGTTCCCCACCCCGGTAAAATTATTCACTTCCTATTCTCAACTCCCATGTCATTTTGTATGGATCTGTTACTTTGCTTTCCTATTGTAATCTAATTAATTGGCCTGTGTATGTCCCTCTTCTCCCTTTTCCTCCTCTTTTGATTTCTACCAGTAGGTTCTGTGCTCAACAGCTTTCAGTTCCCAATCATGCTTCTTACATTTGCAACTTAGTGTAATTGTTAATTTTGTGGATCAACATGGGCAGGCTGTGGTGCCTAGATGATTGTTCAGATACCAGATGGTGCTGTGAAGATGCTTTTTATATGCCATTAACATTTAAATCAGTAGACATTGGGTAAAACAGATTACTCTCCACAGTGGCAGTCAGTCTCATACTATGAGTTGAAGGCTTCAGGAGAAAGACTGAGATCCACCAGATGAATAAATTCAGCCCCGCTAGACAGCTTTCAGACTTAAAGCCCAGCCTGCTACCAGCCTGCTGCAACAACTTTACACTTGTAAACCATATTAGCCAATTCTTTTAAAATCCCTGTCTCTCTGTGTGTGTCTCTCTCTCAAATTATAAAAAAAAAGTCAAATTATTTAAGTGTCCTATTATGTTACTTTACAAAAACTCTCATAAGTTGAAAGCTACTCCTCAGTGGGATGCTATATGGAAATGGAGATTTCTGAGAGTTTGAGTTCCTGTGCTTAGAAACCCCTGGTATTCTAAAAAGGGACCCCAGAGTAGTTGATCATTGCTTTTATCATGCATGAACACTACAAGAAGATACCCTCCACAGAGACTTGGTCTTGGACTTCTTACCCTCCAGAACAATGATGAATAAATTATTGTTCTTTTTCAGTCACCTAGTGTATAAAAGCTTGTGATACCAGCCCGAATGGACTAAGATGTAACTTTTAGGAAGATATTTCACCTTTTTGAGTTCATATTTTCTCATTTCTAAAATGAACCAACACAGTGATTTCTGTGTTTTATTTTTACTGAGGTCTGTGGACGCTTGGGATTCCTTTGTGGAGTGTAGGTGGTAAGGAGGTACATTGGGGAAAGTCATGTCTCCTGGTCAGAATAGCCAGGCCCAGGAATTCATCTCAGCAAGGTCTGTGAAATAAAATGACTGGGAAGGAGAACAGTTTTCTGACTGCCTACAGGATTTACTTTTAGATACTTGCTCTACTTTTATACTTTTAATAATTATCCTATCAATATGTTACCTTAAAAAACATCCTGTCAACATATTACCTTTAAAAATGTTGATATGCAGCACTTTGGGGAAAGGTTTACAAGAGAACAACAACTCAGTTCTGCTTTTATCTGTCATTGAGACTAGATGTGAGTAGAATAAATTTGTATCATATGAATCTATGTGGTTCTACATTTCCCCTTTAGCTTTCTACTGTCTACAATCTTAGCACCTAGGGAGGATATATGGGGAGAAAGCAATGTGGTGGAAGCCCCAGTATGTCTAGGTGGGGTTATGAACTGAATCAGTTAAGAACATAACTACTCGTGTTTCTTGAAAGGAAGAATTTCATTTAGCTTTAAAATGTTTTAAATATAAAGAGCAAATAGGTAGTATAATATATATATATATATATATATATATATATATATATATATATATATATATATATATATATGAAGTTTTAACACATTACAATATTTAAGTCATTAACTGGAAGAAACATAACTTAAGATGATGATGTATTTCAAATGCTCTATTATTACCTGATTTGTATGAATCGAACTTAGCAACCAGCACATTGTTAACCTTTAATTATCCCTACATTTTAATCCAATTTGAAATCAATATAAGTATGAATGCATTCTAACATATATTTTAAGGAAAATTCTGTGTAGGCTAAAGACAATTTTTGGTATATATTTTAAAAGAGCAGTATACATGCTTAAATTTTTACTCAAATAGTTGAGAGGAAATGACCACTTTATGATGGAATTATTATTTTTAAAAGAACTTCCTATGACTTTCAAAGTGATTTTTTTTTAATGGTGCAGAATTCAGAACCAAACTTATTTGTTTATCATAATAATAATTTAAAAAAATTTAAAGCCTTTTTTGCTTTCCTGTTTAGTTTTCTCATGATTTTATTTCTTTTATTCCTATATTTCATATATTAATTTATTTCAATATCTACAGCTATAGAAATTTATCCTCTGTAAACATTTAAACAATACACAAAATATATAGTTTAGTCTAGAGTTTCTAACACTGAATCCCCTAGTCACACATTCTTTAACAAATGTGACCAATCTGGTATGGTCCCTTCCATACCATTAATGCACACACACATATACACGGAGAGCACATTACTGCTTTTACTAAAATCATACATCTCAAATTATTCTTGAGCTATTAGTTGGTTGATTTTTAAAAAAATGATATATTAAATTACTTCTTCTTGTAATATTGTCATAGTATTATGTAATATTTAAACCACCCTAATGAGTTTTTATTAATAAATATTGCTAATCATTAAAAGTTTCACCAGTATCTCTTCAGCAAACTAATGCTGTAATATGTATCTACTTATCTCTTGATACATACACATATAATGTATATACACATGTACACATTTCTTTCTATCAGTCTGTTTTCATACATATTCTTACTTACTTCTAAATGCTAAATTCCCAAAAGTAGAGTTTCTGGGAAGAATGCTAGATAATAGGCTAATTTTTGTCTTTTTATGTTAAAGATACATCACATGAAGGCCACAGCAAACATTTCTCTCACCAATATATGAGACTATTCATGTCCTCATGTTGTTACCAGAATTAGAGCTCATATTTCTATTTTGTTTTTCAAAATCATGGGTAAAACAGAGTACACCTCACTGATGTGGAAATTATTAAAAAATGTTTTAGATTATTGTCATCTACTTTTTGGCTACTAGGTTTCCCTCTAATTTAAATTACTGTACTCTTTTGTTAATTTAGGAGCCAAGTATCTTTTTATAACACTTTGAGGTATTATCTTTACTAGAAATAATCCTATTATATACATTTTAAGTATTTATTCTTCTATAATTCGCTCTGTACTATTCTATTGCAGTTATTTTCCAAACCAAAATAGAACAAAATAAAATGACAAAATTAGTTCTCTATAGTTAAATGAATCCATTTTTTTTCCTAAATGGCTTCTGCTTTTTCATTACTGTCAATCACTCTCCAAACTGATACCATTTTTCTTTCAGTTCTTAATATTTTATATTTATAGTCATATATCACTAAAAGACAGAGATACAATCTGAAAAATACTCTGTAAAGCAATTTAATTATTGAATAAGCATGTGGGCTACACTTACACGAACCTACTTGGTATATATAGCCTCCTATACACCTAGGCTATATAGTATATTCACTGCCATATATGCACTATGCTATTGAACAAAACATCAATATGTAGTGCATGATTGCAAATATGTAACCCAAAAATGCAAATCCCTTAATCCTAAAAATTATAATTTTAATGTTAGTTTATTATTAATCAACATTAAACAAGGTCCTAAATTGGTTAAATACAAGGTATTAAATACAAGATGCTAAATACAAGGTATTAAATTAATTTAAATTATTTTATAATTCTAATTTATTTTAACTCCCAACTTAATGATTTTGCTAGCATAAAGTAAAAGCATTTGTGCTGCTAAGTTATTCCCTGTGCTTATATAAGTCTGACTTATTGGTGAGCTGCAAATAAAGTAGAACATTCTATTTAAAGTTGTTTTAGAACTCATAGCAAAATGAAATGAAAATAGTTACAATCTTCCCATCATTCAGTGTAAGGAAAATACCACCTATTACCAGCCTTTCACTTCTGTAGCTGTGCTACATAGCAAGAAACACTCAATCTTCTGAATCCTCCTCTTTTATAAAAGCTTATCAACTCGTTCCTATAACAGATAATTCTGACTCCTGTCTCTCCATGAGTTCTTAGTTGGCATTCATTTTTCTGCATTTGTTTTTGCCTTTTTTTAGGAGCTCAAGGTGGCTTATCTTACTTCTCTCTCTGACTCAACCTTAAATATCATTCAACTTTTAGAGGAAGGAAAAATATGAAAGCAGAAAGGCTCATTATATTACCCACTTTCCTGTACAATGCAGAAAAAAATTGTGGAAGTGAAGAAAAAAATATCATTATATAATTTTGAAATGAAATAAAATAGATTATTCAAATCAAATATTCTGAAACAATAAAGAATAATAATAAGAAATTAGACTAAATTAATATTAAGGATATATGCATGTTAAAAACACATAGAAAGGATAAAAAAATCACAAGTGACTGAATATTATTTGCAATAAACATGATGAAAAAAATCACTAATATAAAAGAAGCTCTTCCTAGGTGTGGTAGTATATATCTGTTATTCAGACTACTGGGGAGGGTGAGGCAGGAGGATCTCAACATTGAGGCCATCCTCAGAAACTTAGCAAGACCCTGTATCAAAATAAAAAATAAAAAGGGTTGGTGATGTAGCTCAGTGGGAGAGCACCTCTGGGTTCCACTCTCAGTGGAATAAATAAATAAATAAATAAATGAACCACTTACAAATAAAATATTTAAAAGGAAAAGTAGAAAAAAATATCTCTATATATAAAATCTACACAAATATAGGCATATAATCATAACTGTATGTTTAGTCAACCTCATGAAAATAAAATGAATACAAATGTAAACATATTTTCAATTTCATAGAAAAATCAAATCATTTTCTACATTATTACTGTGAATATAAATTACTCAAAATTCTGTACAATACTATTGAAATATGTATCAAAATTCTAAATGTGTAAAATTTCTTGTACAAGGAATTTCAATTTTAGAAATTTGGCCTAGAGATAAAAATCACAAATACATAAAACATAGCTACAACTAAAAGGTCATAAATCTTTGAACAACTTACAAAGTCCACATATCAAAACTTACCAATTTATTGTATATACAGAAGTCTAAAAACAACCTACTTGTTCATTGGTAGGTTAATTAAATTATAGTTCAGTGAGATCTTTAAAGAAACCTAGTAATTTTTAGGGTCCATCACCCTTTTCCTCACCATATTCCTGAACAGATTGGTAATTGAGTCCAAATATGTTATTGTTAAAATCAATAAAAGATGAGTTAGGACAGGTAGCCTACTTTGAGAGTGAAATGTTCAATCCTATACTTTGCTCAAGTACTAGACATGTAGTAAATCATTAGATACCTGGTCTCAGGCAAACTTTCCATTTTGGGAACTGCATATGACATGGAAGACTTACCCTATGAAGTAGAAGGAGATAACTAACTCTTATTCTCTGGGAAACTGGGAAGTTCTTTTCCCAATTTTAAGTATTGGGTTGTTTTATAGGCAAGAATTAAGCAGTAATAAGGAGATAGACAGTAGTCCTGTGATTTTAGGGAAATTCTCTCATCAAAATCAAAACTCGGTAAGAGGCATCTCTTTGAATATAAGGTTTTCTTTTTTTTATAAGAGCTCATAATTAATTATAATAAACAATTTGTTTAAAAAGCCAATTTATTAATGAAATGACACATTTTGGATATATAAAAAGAAATAGAGAAGGAATTGTAATATCATGTCCATGAGATACATTTATATTTGTGTAGGCATAAACATAACCATGAAATATATACAAAAAAAGAATTTAAAAAGCAGTTATTTTAAAGAGAACAATGCAGGAAAAACATAGTTAAAAAACAGTCATTTGTCTAAAGGTGAGAAAAAAACTAGAAAGAAATAAAATAATAAAACCAAAAGAAAAATAATCAAAACAATGAAAATTTAAGATATAATAGTATTATAGTATTGAAATAACTAAATTTAATTTTTTTTCCTTTTCTAATCCTTTACCATCTTTTCAGGATAAGCTAATGGTTTTTTGTTTGTTTGTTATATTCTATTTTTTTGCAAATCCTAATAAAAAAGAATTGACTTATATTTAATAGATGAAGAATCTTTACATTGCATTAACCATTGGATTCTTAAATAAGGAGTGAAACTTTAGGAATATTTTTGCTTAAGACCAAGATCTTATCTTTCTCACATGTGCTTAAAAATAGCCATGTTAAGTGGTTGTGATTTGTATTTCTCATCCAAACATGTTATTAATAAAAGAAATAGTCATGAATTTGAACTAAAATATAAGATGCATATTCAGATAACACGAAAGATTATGTAGTAAAATCTTACCACAATGAATCAGCTCTAATCCAATAATATAGATTTACTAATAATTCTGATGTTACAAATAATTACAAGACTCAGGAAAACAACAAGAGTTGGACACATGAAACTATATCACTTACACAAAAGAGAGATGACTGGGTCATGAAACATCTCAATCTTGTATTTAGTCAGTTACATAGCTTGGGGAGAGCTGTCCCATAAATATCAGGCTTTTCATTTATTTACCAAGAACCCACTGTAGACAACCTGATATAATTTACTAAAAATTTCATAAATATGACTGTCCACTAAGCAAGTATAATTAGTCCACCAAGTACTATCATTAACATACATACAAGGAGATTAGATTGAGTCCCTTTTGGACAGTAGGTTGCAAACTTGCTTACAGGTTTACATAGCAACTTTTAGGTAGATTTTTTAAAAGACTCCTTTGCAAAAAGACAGACATAACAAATACCACCCACTCAATAGCTGGTATACACAAATAACTAATTTGAGATTTAGAGAATAGAAAAGCATTAAATATCCCAATTGCATGGTAGGCTTCCTTTTTAATTATCAGTACCTAAAAATATATGTATTTTCTAATGTGTACATTTATGTCAGCTTTTTTCCATTCTTGTTTCATAATTAAGATTGAAGAATAAATTGAGTTATGTAGTAATTATCTTATGAAGCAGATTGAAATTTAAAAATTTATACAAGTTTATAATTTAAGGCTATATTTCTTTCTACTAATATTCCTGTTTAGCCCAGAACTAAAGAACTATGCTACACAAAGAGAAAACTAGTGGTTATTGTTTTTCTTTCTTTCATTTTTGTTTGTTTTGTTTTTTTTCGTTTTGTTAGGGATTGAATCCAGGGCACTCTATGACTGAGTCAATCCCTAGCCTTTTTCATTTTTTTATATTGATTCAGGGTATTACTGAGTGGCCAAGGCTGGACTCCAAACTGTGATCCACCTGTCTCAGCCTCCTCAGTTACTGGGAATAGAGGCATGTGCCACCAAATTTGGCTTCTATATTGTCTTTCATGTATCTCTAATATGATAGTAAGAAAATAACACTGAGCAGATTGTTCACAATATTTGTTAAGTCAATAAAAGGTCATAAATCTTTGAACAACTTACACAGTCCACATATCAAAACTTAAATATAACTTTCAAAATTGAAATTTCACTTTTTTGCCTCTAACAGGAATCTCCTGTATTACCCCACAGAAACATATGCCAATCCTTTACTGCCAGATGAAAGATTCATTTACAAAAAGTGTACACTGGATATTTTTTTATGTATTACATTTTTTGTCCTACTTAAGGATTTTTTTTGTAATTTCTTTTTTATTTTAACTTTATTATTTGTTTTAATTAGTTATACATGACAGTAGAATGCACTTTGATATATCATACATAGATGGGATATAATTTCTTATTTTTCTGAGTGTACATGTTGTAGAATCACATAGGTCATGCAGTTACATACATACGTAAAGTAATGTCTGTTTTGTTCTACTATCCTTCCTATCCCCACATCCCCTCCCCTCCCCTCCCTTCACATCTGCTCTACTTAATCTAAGGTAACTCTATTCTTCTCTAGTGCCCTCCTCCTCATTGTGAATTAGCATCTGCATATTAGAGAAAATATTTAGCCTTTGGTTTTTTGGGAATTGTTTTATTTCACTTAGCATGATATTTTCTAACTCTATCCATTTACTGGCAAATGCCATAATTTCATTGTTTTTTTAAAGATAAGTAATATTCCATCATATATAGATATATAGATATATAGATATATATCATATTTTCTTTATCCATTCATTTATTGAAGGACACTTTGATTGGTTCCATAGTTTAGCTATTGTGAATTGAGCTGCTATAAACATTGATGTGGCTGCATTACTGTATTACGCTGATTTTAAGTCTTTGTATATAAGCCGAGGACTGGGATAGCTGTGTCAAATGGTAGTTCCATTCCAAGTTTTCTGAGGAATCTCCATACTGCTTTCCATATTGGTTGTACCAAATTGTAGTCCCACCAGCAATGTGTTTGTGTACCTTTTTCCCTACATCCTCGCCAACATTTATTGTTGCCCATATTCTTGATGATTGCCATTCTGACAGGAGTGAGATGAAATCTTAGTGTAGTTTTGATTTGCTTTTCTCTAATTACTAAAGATTTTGAAAACTTTTTCATATATTTGTTGACCCATTGTATTTATTCTTCTGTGAAGTGTCTGTTCAGTTCTGTGTCTGATTTATTGATTGGGGTTTATTTTTGTTTGTTTGTTTGTTGTTTGTTTTGGTGTTAAGTTTTTGAGTTCTTTATATATCCTAGAGATTAATACTTTATCAGAAGTGCATGTGGTAAAGATTTTCTCCCAATTTCTAGGCTCTCTCCTCACATTATTGGGTTTTTTTCCTTTGCTGAGAAGAAGCTTTTAAATTTGAATCCATCTCATTTATTAATTAATTCTTGATTTTACTTCTTGCACTTTAGGAGTTTTGTTATGGAAATCAGATCCTAGGCCTAAAAATATTTGGGCCTACTTTTTCTTCTATTAAGCTCAGGGTCTCTGTTCTAGTGCTTAAGTCTTTGATTCACCTTGAGTTGATTTTGTTCAAGATGAGAGATGGAGGTTTAATTTCATTTTGTTATGTATGGATTTCCAGTTTAGCCAGCACCATTTGTTTAAGAGGTCATCTTTTCTCCAGTGAATGTTTTTGCACCTTTGTCTAGTATGACATAACCATATTTATGTGGTTTGTCTCTGTGTCCTCTATTCTGTACCATTGATCTACAAGTCTATATTGGTGCCAATACCATGCTGTTTTTGTTACTTTAACTCTGTAGCATAGTTTAAGGTTTGGTATTATGATGCCTCCTGCTTCACTTTTCTTGCTAAGAATTGTTTTGGCTATTCTGGGTCTCTCATTTTTCCAAATAAATTGTATGGTTGCTTTTTCTATTTCTATGAAGAATGTCTTAGGAATTTTAATAAGAATTCCATTAAATCTGTATAACACTTTTGGTAGTTGGCCATTTTGACAATATTATTTCTGCCTATCCAGGAGCATGAAAGATCTTTCCATCTTCTGAGGTTTTCTTCAATTTCTTTCTTTAGTCTTCTGTAGTTTTCATTGTAAAGGTCTTCCACCTCTTTTGTCAGATTGATTCCCAGGCATTTTATTTTATTTATTTTTTTTTTTGAGTCTATAGTAATGGGGTAGTTTTCCTAATTTCTCTTTCAGTGGATTTATCATTGACATATAGAAATGAGTTTGATTTATAGGTACTGATTTTATATCCTGTTACTTTGCTGAATTCATTTATTAATTCGAAAAGTTTTCTGGTAGAATTTTTTGGATCTACTACATATCTTATCATGTCATCAGCAAATAATGATAATTTGAGTTCTTTACCTACTTTCATCCCTTTAATTTTTTTCTTCTGTATAATTGCTCTGGCTAGAGTCTCAAGGATGATGTTGAATAGAACTGGTTAAAGAGGACATTCTTGTCTTGTTATCAGTTTTTAGAGGGAATGCTTTCAATTTTTCTCCATTAAGAATGATGCTGGTCTTGTCCTACTTATTTTTACTCAGAAGACAGTCTATTTATCTTCAGTAGCATGATTAAATAATATGCCATTTAGCTAACTCCAACTTGAGTGAAACTGGACAATTTTAACATGAATTAATTCTAGTTTATTGTAAAGAATTCTCCTTTATTACCCAGAGATTTGATGTCACATGATTTCACTAACTTGAATTATGGAATTCAAATATAAGCTAAAGATTACTATTTCAATTAATAAAATACACATAGGCTTTAAGAATTGGATTGAATTGTCATAATCTGCCAGTTATCTATTAAGTAAAAACTGCTATTCTAATGAGTGATAATGTAACAAAGTAAGATGAAAAATTTAATTGGCACTTTGGAATTTAATTCTAATTGATAATTTCTCATCTAATTATTAAGTGCAATAACATTTGTAAAGCATTTCATCTGGGAAAAAAGAAAAATGAAACAATGCATAAATAAATTGACTTACCTTACCACCTAAGACCCAAACTCATAAGCAGATAACTCCTTTTGAGGGATAAAATTAGCCCCTGGTGAGTCTAATCTGTCTCATAACATAAAATGTGGCTAAGCCTTCATTACTATAGTCTAACTGACCTTCTTGGAAGGTATGTCTGATTTTGATTCCCTTCATTTCTCTTTTTATTGTGGATCGGGAGCCTACAATGCCCTCCATGATATAGATCTTACTGACTCTGCTCTCATTTCACACAACTTTTCTTTTGTTCTTTATGCTCCAGTCATGCTTGTACAGTGAATGGCGATGAGCTATTTACAACTGGGAAATGTCTAGCAGTTTATTGTTTTGTTATTAAACCAAGGAGTCTAGCATCTTAAACCTTATATTAATTTTCTGGAGGCTCCCACCCCCGCCAAAATACCACAAACTTGAAGATATAAGTAACAGATTATGAAGACTTCAGATCAAGATATCAAGTTTGGTTCTTCTGAGTAATCTTTCCTTGGATAGACGGTGACTGTCTTCTTCCAGTGTCTTCACATTGTGTTCTCTGTGTGGACATGTCTCGCATCTATCCCTGTGTACAAATTCCCTCTTGTTAAAAAGGCACCAGTCATATTAAATTAGGGCCCAATACAAACAGCTCAATTTAACCTAATCACCTCTTTACATATCTTATCTTCAAAATAATTATATTCTGAGGTCCTGAAGTTGAGGATTTCAAAGTCTGAATTTTGACCAGCACATAATAAAAACTTCCACAATGATTTACAGTATTCAAACTTTGCACTCTTGAAGATTTGGCCTCTGCCCACCAAAAACCTAGTATTTCACTGCTTTTCATATGGGTAATTTCCATCTCAACTTATACATTCATGGTTATAAATACAGAAAATTTTGCCCAAATGCTGGAAAATAAGTATTAAAACTATGTTTGTGGAAGGAAAATGCTGAGGTCTTGTTTGTCAAAGTTAGTGAACTTTGGGAGATTTTTATATATTGAAATAGATTCATATAAACCAGGTTTTATTAGTTGATAAAATATGTTTTGTTTGCTATTGAAATTTTACTTGCTTCCTCTGGAATTGTAATTTTGTTTTAAATAAAATATGAAGTAAACAATAAGTTCTTTTCAGCTACCATTTGTAACTGGGTTCAAAGTATATGTTAATGGCATTTTAAAATTTATATATATATATCTTAATGGACAATGGTATTTTAAAATGTTACCTATATCTATATGAAGAAGGACATGTGGAACATATCTAAAAATAAATAATGAGTAAAGTAATTATAACTGTTGTTTCATGTTATATTTTCTTCTTGCTATTAGAAATATGATATACTTAAACCAATAACTGAATTTTGAAAAAATAAGTTGTATCACATGTTGCACACCCAATAACTTGTGCAATCTTTTATCTTTCTCAAAAGCTTCATATCAAAAAGATAAAACTATGCCAAGATACCTCTTTTTCACATACTCACTTAATATTTCCCATGGTGCTATCTTTTTCTATTTAGATCCATGCATTTTTTTTCCACTCACTTTTTTCCTCTAGATCACACTACATACAAAAATTAGGGGAATGTCAGTGAATATCCACTGGTTTTGCTGCTCAGCATCTTTAGATAACAATGTCCTGGTTTTCTTCATATTTCATCTTGCTTCTGTTAGAGTTGAGTTCATCTCCCAATTCTCTGTGATTTAAACCGCAATGTTTAGAGTTGTGCTTACATGTCCATATTGATGGTTAAGCAATGAACACATATGGCAAACTAAGTTTGTGAGATGGAAGGAGACTTTGCTCTAATTTCTGGAAAAGATATTCCTGCCCTCTCCTGTGAGACCTGAGATTATGTAAAACTTGAAGATCATGCAATCATCTTGTTACAATTTGGAACCAAAAGCATGAAAGAAAGCCAAGAAATGATGAAAGATGAAATGAGTTCTAATGACATTGTTTGAATCCTGAAGTTAGACCTACCATGGGACTTTCTCATTTTGGAACCCAATAAATCTAATTTTTACTTAAGCCAATTTTGATTGGGATTCTGTCATGTACAACACTAAGATTCTTGACTAAAACAAAGAAAGATACTCTTTTAACCTGAAAATGGAGAGGAATGTGCCAACAAATACATCTGTTTTGGATTATATGTGCAACAGAAAAAATTCTATGACATTCAGATGTAGGACCATAAGCTGCAAGAAAAACATGGAATCTCACAACAGAATTTCAGCTGACAACTTTGAGAAGATCTATAGTTGATATTCTACTAGTTAGAATTCTTCCAGTAGAAAATGAAAAATCTGGAGTCAGAACCAGGAGTAAACAGTAAGGGAACAGAGTCCCCCTATTCACAAGTTGACCCAGAGGGGAATTTATGCCATCTCACAACTTGGCAATAACTATGGTATACAGTAAACAAAACGAAAGGTGGTCATTAAAACATAAGATAATGAGAGGCTAGAAAATCCCATGAGAGGGTCCAGATTCCCTGAAACATGCCTTGAGGTGGAATATTTTCTCTCGACATATTTCAAAGGCACGCTCTCTTTGGTAGGACATATTCAAAAAAGCAGGTAGGCAACTTTAAGTAAATGTGTCTCACAAAGAAGGAATTAAAAAAATAGATCATTGTAGAAGGATAAGCCTATTTGAAGAAGGAAATGGCCAATTTATAAAGCAAGGCAAGAAAAGACAACTTTCCATGAGACACCTGACATAAAACCAGTAAGCAGGTAGGCAGGGAACTAGAAACTCCCTGCTGTGTGGTATACCATTGTTCCAGTGGGTCCTTTTTGTATGCTATCAAGAGGGGGTATAGTAAAGACTAAAGTGCAGGAAATGGTAGAGTAGTTTTCAAACTCCCTCTCTGCTCTCTTCCTGGGACCCTAACCATAGAACAACAAAGGCAAAAGACACCATTTTAACACATCACAGAGGCAACAAAGAAGTAGGAATTTTCTGAGCAATGAGAAAACTTCGATTATCTTTTATTCACTCTGTTCTGAGTCTAGACCATAGTCAGTGCCATTCCTGGCCTTTCATCCACCTGCCATCTGCAATCAGCAATGAAAGTAGAGGACCCCAAGTGACTGATAACAGATCAGAGTACAGGTTACCAGAAGTGATAATCTCCATACACACACACACACACACACACAAAGATAAATAATTAATTTAAGTGAGTTGAAAGCTAAGAGGGACAGAAATTAGAAAGGATTCTACAAAGAAAGTAGCAATTGCTTTTTTGGAAAGGATGACTGAGTAGAACTTGATGGCAGAGATTTAATGTCCTAACTTTTCTGGAAGAAGAGAGTGGTCTGGTGGAACTGGAAGCATGGGACTATTTTATAGTACAGAAAAACACTATAAACCTGTAGCACTCTGTGGACTTCATGGAGAGTACTTTCACACTTGAAACTAAAAATAAAGGATTTCTTTTTTTCTTGGACATTCCAAAATTCCCTAAGATTTATTTTTAATTTTTGATTCTACTTATCTAACAAATGATATATTATCCTTTCTTCTTTTAATAAATGATATCATTTGCCTATATCAATATTAATAAATAGTTTCTGGAAGCTAAAAATGTTTTCTATATGACTTACATTGTACAGATTCTAGGACCAAGACATATGTAGACATTTAATAAATACTCTTATTGATAATTTTGATAAATAGTAATGCATAAAATGTAATAATTTTTTTTTTAACTTTCAGAGAAGAATAGTGCTCAGTCTCTAAAAGAAGGGCAAAAGAACAAGAGTGGGTCTGATGAAAGTATTATAAAATATAAATTTACTTTCTTTTCACCTTAATGAAAGTTATTGTTAGATAAATCTTAGTGTAAATCCTGTCTTAGGGTTTTGTCAACCTGCGATGCCAGCTGTCATAAACAGATTGTTTCAGATATTATTTCTGAAAATAAAATAGTAGAACATACGGTTTTACATCATCATCCTCTGGATAAGGAGCATCCTTTTCCTTTAGGATTTACTGAACATTATTAAATACTTGAAGTTTTTTTGCACGAAAAATTGTAGCATTTATAATTGCATTGTGTTTTACAGTTTTAAACAGTACTTCTATGTATGTAACAAGGTTACTGTAAGTGGGTTTTCATTCTAAGGTATTCAAATACTTGTTGAAATAAGAAGAGATCTTAAAACTGAAAGGAGATGAGGCTATTTTTTCTGAAGGAAAATGCTCACCATGATTTAGACTCCAGGGTGAAGTAAACATTAAAGATACAAGATTTAGTTTGAGGTGAGATAAATTTTTTTCCTTCTGTGGTTAAGAGAGAAGTTTAGTCTGCTTTCTAAGTGTGGAGATCCTGGAGAATTTCAGTGAGTGGGTTCAGAAATCTATGACATGATAGTAGGCACTGAAGCAGAGTAAAAACAATAGAATGAGATGTGGACCCCACATTTTTGGAAGTCAATTTCTTTGTTGTTATTTTCTGAAAACTTGTTAGTTCTCGGAGCCTGTTGAAAGGTATTCTTAAAAATTATGGCCTAGCCTCAACTGTGCTTTAAAATTTTAGTATCTCCAAACCAGGTGTTGACCAATGCAAGTGACACAGCTGCAGAGGTCTGAGTGGTAAAGCTGAGGACTTTGGGGGCAGAGAAAATTCACTGCGGTGTATATATTTAGCATAGTTTCATTCCATAATTTCATTCCACCCTTCCTCCCTTTTCCTGTCTCTCCTCCCTCTCCCTCTACCCTCTTCATCCACTCCCTGATCTCCATTATATTTTCATGGGATAACCCACAGCCTCCTTGCTTTTCTTCCTTATTTTGTTCTAGATTCTGCATATGAGAGAAAACATTTGACCCTTGACTTTCTGAGTCTGTCTTATTTCACTTAGCATAATGTTCACCAGTCCCACCCATTTACCAGAAAATGCCATAATTTCATTCTTCTTTGTGACTGCATAAAACTCCATCGTCTATATATACCAGATTCTCTTTATTCATTCATCTGTTAATGGACACTTTGGCTGGTTCCATAACTTGGATATTGTGAATTTTGCTGCTATAAATACTGATGTTCCTGCATCATTACCTTATGCTGATTTTGGTTCTTTTGGAGAAATACCAAGGAGTGATTCCACTGGGACATATGGTGGTCCTATTCCTAGTGTTTTGAAAAAATCTCCATACTGCTTTCCAGAGTGGTTATACTAATTTGCAGTCCCACCAAAAAGTATGAGCGTACCTTTTTCTGCACACCCTTGTCAGCGTTTATTACTATATGTTCTTGATAGTTGCCATCCTGAATGGAGTGAAATGAAATCTCAATGGAGTTTTGATTTGCATTCCCCTGACTGTGAGGGATGTTGAACATTTTTTTCACATACTTGCTGTGATTTTCATTTCTTCTTTTGAGAAGTGCCTGCTTAGTTCTTTAGTCAATTGATTAACTGGGTTATTTGGGGGTCTGGGGGGGTTAAGTTTTTTTTCCTATATTCTGGATATTAGTCTCTTGTCTGGGGAGCAGGTGGCAAAGGTCTTCTCCCATTCTGTGGGTTGTCCTTTTGTGCTCTACGTTGTTTTCTTTGCTGTGCCCAACGTTTTAATTTGACATCATCACGCTTATTGATTCTTGATCTTATTTCTTGAGCTTTAAGAGTTTTACTAAAGAAGTCAGTGCTTGTGCCAACATGCTATAGTATTGACTCTATACTTTCTTTTAGCAGTTTCAACATTTCTAGTTTAATTTCTCAGTCTTTGATTCAATTTCAGTTGACTTTTGTTCAGGATATAAGATAGGGATCTAGTGTTTCATTCTTCCACATATGGATATTCAGGTTTTCCAGCACCATTTGTTAAAAAGTCTCTTTTTTCTCCAGTGTTCGTTTTTGGTATCTTTGTTGAGTATCAGACAACTATACTCATGTGAATTTTTCTGTGTCAGCTATATAGTTCCATTACTCTTCATGTCTGTTTTGATGCCAATGCCATGCAGTTTTGGTTACTATAGCTTTGTAGTATAATTTGAGGTTCAACATTGTGATGCCTATAGCATTTCTTTTAGTCTTTAAAATAAGTAATTATTATCTCTTCTCTAAATGAACACAGTAACTGCCTAAATGAAATCTATACCATCTTAAGTTATATAGCCAAATACTCTTTACAAAATGTGAATCTCATTAGGCCAGTGTTTTTTAAAATTTCTCACTGCTGAGTCTATATTTCACAGTTTGGTTGCAAAAAAAAAAAAAAAAAAAAAAAAACCCTATCTGCTGAGCTTGCTGCTTACATATCTACATATCTTAAGGACTCCATCTTTGCCTTGTTAACACATCAAGGTACTTGCAGTACAATTAATACTCAGTGGTCTTTGGTGCTTCTAAGTTTTTACCTATATTGTTCCTCTATGCAGGACATTCCTGAAAAACTCACTTCCATCTTAGAATTTTTTTTTCAAATTTATAAATCTCTCAACAGAACACCTTTCATGAAAATTATCTATGATTCTTTCTCACTATTCTTTTTTTAAATTTGTTTTAATTAGTTACACATGACAGTACAATGACCTTGACATATCATACATTTGAATCACATTGGATATAATTTCTCATTTTTCTGAGTATACAGGTTGCAGAATCACATTGTTCATGCATTCACGTATATACACACAGTAATAATAATGTCTATTTCATTCTACTATCCTTCCTATCTCCCCAACCCCTCCCCTCCCATCATTTCTCTCTACCTAATCTAGGGTAACACTATTTTTTTTTCGCACATCTTCATACATATATTTTGTATAAAATGAAAGTCTCCTTCCACCGCCCATGCAATTCCCTTTCTCCCTCCCTTTCCCTCCCACCCACTTTTCCCTATGTAGAGGTAATCTTCTTCCTATACATAATAGAATATTACTCAGCACTAAAAAATAATAACATCATGGCATTTGCAGGGAAATGGATGGCATTAGAGCAGATTATGCTAAGTGAAGTTAGCTAGTCCCAAAAAAACAAATGCCAAATGTCTTCTCTGATATAAGGGGGTGAGTCAAAATGGGGAAGAGAGGAAGAACATGGGAAGAAGATTACCTCTTTCTCACTACTCTATATGCTAAATGGGTTAATTCTTCAGCACTTCTTTAGGAGTGCTTATACAATACTAGAACTCATTATTTATTAAGGAAAAAACTATAAATCTTTCAATCCTATATCTTAAGTTTCCAGTAAGCACATAATAGGTGCTCAATAATATTAGTTAAGCACATTAATAATTTTCTCATTAGTCATTCAACCACACTATGTTAGTAGATGTTATTATGCCATTTGTATGACCAGGAAAATTGAGAAAAAGAAGTATTAAATTTATTTTTTTTCCAATGTGACTGAAATAGTCATTGACCCAGGCAAGGACTCAAAATTGAACCATTTTATTACAAACCCAGTATTTTCTCTGCTATATTTTGTATATTGCTATATTTCTCTGGTATATAGCATTTGTGTACAGTATAGTATAGCATTTCTCTACAAAAATGTGATATTGCTAAAAGGCTGTTCTCTAGATGTGAAAATTCAGCACTGCAGAGATGCTATTACATGAAAGTGAGCATTTGAAGGGAATATGTCTCTCCAGGTGGTTCTCATACTTTAGTGTAGATCAAAATTACCTAGGAGATTTGTTAATATACAGATGGCCTAAAGATGGTAAAGGAGACTGAAGATGAGCTTATACAATTCTGTAATTCTATAGCTTTATTTATGGAAAACTGTAACTTTTCATTTCAATCTTTAAAAAAAATTAAATTTACTTCTCTATTTTCCCTGTGCAGCACACTAGTAAAAAAGGGGAAAAAAAAGAAAGAAAGAAAAGAAATTCTGAATTAACTAGACACTCAGAAAATAGGGCCAAATAAGATTTAAACCTAGTACTGGCAGGAACCTATCTCATTACTGCCAAATTTATTCTGGCAATCCAAAGTCTCTGGGAATGTGGGAGCCACAAACATGACCACAGTGGCCACATTCCAGGCTTTGCTTCATTGACTGGACATCTTGAATTCCAAATGCCCAGAACTATTAGTTGGGCGTCAATGCTCCTCCTACGTGCAGGCCTGAATGAGATCTAAATTTGGGAGAAACTCAGAGCTGGAAACCTAATAGTCTTTATGTGGATCACAGATGCATAAAAAAAATGATATGCACCAAGGAAATTAATGTACAACACTTCACCATAACAAACATATCAATTTGGGACCATAGATCCTTTTAACTTCATTTTTTAATTTAAAAATTCATATTCCAAATGTTTGTTTGTTTTTCTGGTTTTGTTTTCTTCCATGCATCTGTTCACTTGTTTAAGTAAAATCATTTAATTTTTGCTTCCATTTCCTCTAGTTATAACATCACATCTGCTTACCATATTTATTTTTAATTGATTTGTGATAAATGGCAATTCTGCGCCTAACCATTTAGCTTATAATTTAGTTTGCATAATGAAAAGAAAAAAATTTTACCATCCTGCTTTGTAAAAGATGCTTATGCCACCAAAAACTTAGATTTTTAAATTGTGGTTTTTTTTCTATTTTTGGCTTAGATGCTCAACTGGTAAATTTATTTTATTTATCCACTACCTAGCCCAGTATAGTTCTTCAATATGCAATTTTAAATTAGTATTGATGGTGTTTAAGACTGACATCTATACCAAAAGATGTAAGATGCAGGTTCTAATGGATTAGAAGGAAATTCTATTAAAAAGTAATCAAAGGGGAGGGTGGGGAGGGTTTATGAAGGTAAGAAAGATGGTGGAACGAGATGGACATCATTACCCTAGGTACATGTACAATTGCACAAATGGTACATCTCTATACTATGGACAACCAGAGAATTAAAATGCTGCACTCCATTTGTGTACAATTGAAATGCATTCTGCTTTCATGTACAACTAAGTAGAACAAATAAAAAAAATCAATAAAAATGAATCAAAGGAAAAAAAAAACAAATACTATAGAGTGTGCATCAGGCAAATTACAACTACCAGTGTCCCTATATCTAATATTTTCCAGAATATGCACCAAAACCCCCTTTCCTAATGAGCACTGGAATCATAATTTGAAAAAGTCAGCCATTATGTCCTTCTGATAAGAATTCTTCTCACCAAACCATCCCATAGTGTTTCCACATGGCATGACCCATTTTTTCATCCACAAGTAGACTCTACTTCTGGAGTTCTAACTGGATGAATTCTCTTTGACTGGGTTCTAGAAAGTTTCATAGGTATTGTCAAGGAAAGACCCTACTTTTCTTCTGGATCACAGAAGTATCACCAAACCAGGAACTGCCTATTCTAAACACACGTTTTCATCTCTCAGCTCTCTAAGTGTCAAATGGCCTGGAGAGAGAGAGAATACATGCAAGGGGTCTCACTTTTGCGTAGATAAAAGTCACCAGAAATGTGTGTTCACACACAGATCATCAGAACCCATTATTGGTAGGTCTATGTTGGGACCTGAGATTTCACATTTCTTACAAGTGATACTGTTGCTGCTGGGTCAAAGGATGAACTTGAAGATCCACTGTTATGGTAGTAGTACTATTTTTAGAAGTAGGCATTGCAACTGCTCACTATGACATTGAGGGAAAGACTTAACGCCTTAAATCATCAGCATCTTCAGTACTATGTATTAAAGATGACAAGCAAAACCACCAAGGGTTAACATGGGGATTCAATTAAAGTGGAAACACACACTTATACCCTGCACTCACACAGGGCATTAGCTCAGTATTTGACTAAAGAAAGTGTGTTTAAAATGCTCATTCTCTTTCTTCTGCTTTTTTGTGATGATAAAGTATTCATTCTGAAGTCAGAAAACTGATAACTTCACAAAGAAACAGCATCTTCCCACACTCCAACATAGTCACTCTTTGTCTTAAATATAGCATCATAGATCTATTCCAAATAAACACTGCTTTTTTCTCTAAGAGTTGTCAATGGGTCTTGCCTGCATCCCGAGCAGGCAATGGAAATGGGGTTCTCTTTGGTGGAATGGGCTGGCTGAGAAATAAAATCTAAGAAAAATAGAACAGTGAAAGAATCACAGGACAAAGAAAACATTTTCAAAAGTGGGGTCAGGATGGGCAAGCCAATCATACTGATAGAGCTTCTATACTCTGGCAAAATTGGAGTCCTTGTTTGCTCTATTTATATCAGGTGTCATCAAAGGCAGGGATAAGGTTTCAAGGGTGAAGTCTTGCTTCATGATGTCTTGCAGTCAGTAGGTTGATTGACATCTTGGCAAATCACATCCATCTCAGGTATTATGTGGAATCTCTGGTAGAGCTTGAGGGAGAAGTTCACCTGCATCAGGCGATCAGTCCCTATGGGGGTGCCACAGGAGGTTCCCAATGCCAGACTTATCCCCTCATTCAGCTATACTATGTGCAACATTGTCCACACACAGCTCATGGATGACTCATGACAAATGGGCCCTAGTTGCCTCCCAATAACTTTCATTAAGTTTCCTGTGAAAACAAAGAACACAATTTTTCCAAATGACAAATACTGATCACTGACTATAAAATCACTTGAAGGTAGGTTTTTGTTGTTGCTATTGTTGTTTTGTTATTTTGTTTTTTAAGTTTCCTATCTTTGAAAGTTGTCCCTAAGTACCGTAAAACAGTTTGGGCAGAAGGAAACCCAGAGCAGTTCATACTGAGCAAAAGATAATGTAGGCAAGTATTTCTGCTAGTTTGTTTTGTTTTGTTTTCCCTTTAGGGAGCAGTTTTACATCAAATCAAGTAAATATGTGTTAACCAACAGAAATTTTTATTTTTTTTATTTATTTTATTTTATTATTTTTTATTTATTTTTTTATTATTAGTTGTTCATAACTTTACAAAGCTCTTGACATATCATAACCAACAGAAATTGTACCTTCTCGAAACTTTTCTTCAGATTTCCAACTTTCCATTCTCAATTAAAATTTGATTTCATATTGGCTGTATGTATGTAGTACTCGAACAAAAGGAACAGGGAGCAGTGAAACAAGAGTAGAACAGAAGACCTAAGAAAAGCTCAATTTCTTACTGAGCAATCGCTTTGTACAAGATGTTAGATGGAAGCACTTGAACACTGGATCTTGAAACATGAAACATATGATGAAGGAATTTAAGTTTTAAGAATTAAAGAGGTAAAGCAAATTCCCATAACTAGTAAGTGGCAGGGCTCTCCCCCCACCCCCCACTCCCTGCTTCCCTCTCTCTCTCCACCCACTCCCTGTTTCCTTCTCTCTCTCTCTCTCTCTCTCTCTCTCTCTCTCTCTCTCTCTCTCTCTTTCTCTCTGCTTGAAACTAAGAAAGAACACTTTTAAAATTCCTAATTACCTAAAGATGGATACTAGGATATTTAAGGATGAATTGAAATATAAACAAATATGCAAAGTTGGCAAATTGCCAAGTATAGTGACCTACACCTGTAATCTGAGCAGGTTGAGAGGCTGAGGCAGGAGGATGGAAAGTTCAAAGCCATCCTCAGCAAAAAGCAAGGTGCTAAGCTAATCAGTGAGACCCTGTTTCTAAATAAAATACAAAATAGGGTTGGGGATGTGGCTCAGTGGTTGAGTGCCCCTGAACTCAATTCCTGATACCCACCCCCCAACACACACACACACACACACACACACACACACACACACACATGGCAAATCTTAACAGCTGCTGCATCAAGATGAAGAGTATTCATTGCCATGTTTTTTTCTGAATGTTTAAAATTTTTCATAATCAAAAGTTGAAGGAAAAAGAAGCACTCATCAAAGTTCACAAGATGTTAACACTGAGGTAAGCTCAGAATATGGATGTAAAAGGCACAGAAGCCAGAAGGTAAAAAATGTTTCAAAGAAGAGCTAACTAAATTGAAATTCTCCGAATTAATGTCTGTGTGAAACCTTTTCTTAACACCCTAACTTTGTCCATTAGCTTCCATGTCTCTATAACTTTGTCTAAATATCTTTTTACGCACTCTTTAGGTAGCTTCAATCATCATGAAATTTCACTCTCTTTAGGTTCTTGCAATCATCATGAAATTTCACTTACTCTTTTAAATAATAAAAATCTGCTACTGCTCATAAAACAATTCCCAGACACATATCTCTCTCTCTCTCTCTCTCTCTCTCTCTCTCTCTCTCTCTCCACACCCCCCCACCCCTTCTCTCTTGTCCTTCTCTCTTGATATAGCTTTGAAAGTTTTATGATCTGGCAAATTGATGATTGTTTCAGAAAATATAACAAACTTTCTCATCAATCCTAGCAGCAACTTAACAGAATATTACTTCTAAAAGGTAAAAATAAGTTAAAATAAAATTAAATAATATCTACATAATAATACTTATGTCATAAGTTTTTAGTAGTTTAATCAAGTTAAAGTACATTTGAAAAATCACAGAATACCCTTATGCTATGCAACTACTGGTTCCTGAAGATCCTGGACTTAAACAGTCAATATTATAATCTACTTAAATGAATGTGAGAAACATCACCCAGAAGGCTTGTTCCGTAATGATTAAATTTAACACTGAAAACCAGGCCTGTCTTTTTCCATATCTATCAACAACATATCTACATTTAATTGATTCACAAAATATAATAATTCACCAGAAAATTTTAAATGCCTGTAATTATCCTCTAGGCTGTAGGCCCAGTCATATAATTAGAACCAGAATTGTCTGGTTACAAAAATGTTTAGAACAACCGAAAGAAATTCAGAATTTCTGAAGACAATAACCAATTATTTTCTTTTGTGAGTTGGTCTCCTAAGAGAAGTACAGAGTTAACTTAAAAGTTTGAGCTTCAAAAATAGATTATGTTCAAATATTATCTTAAAATTGTTCTATGCCATATGAACAATTTCTTTGACCTCTAACCCTCAAATTATTCACTGCTAAGTGGGAATAATGACAGTAACAATTAGATAATATTACTGTGAAGATACAATTTTCTAAAAGTCTGAATAACAAATGGACCTGTTGATAAATAAGCACCTAATACATGCTACTTATTATTATTGTAATTCTTATTATTTTCATGCCAAACAGGTCATCTCAAAATCAGAATGTACAAAATTCCTCTCCCTATTTGTTCCTTCTCCTCTAGTCTTGATTCTAGCATTCCTCCAAAATTTGAATATAAGAACAATCTACTTATACTTTAATCTTAACATCTACTCAGCAATTACATTGTATCAGTGATCCCTGCTTAACATCTCTCCAGTTTGCCTTCCTTGACTCAGGTCCTCATACTTCTCATCTGATTATTGCAATAGCTCCTTTCTTCTAATCTTGGGTTTTCTAGTATGTTCCCCGCAAGGTTTTTGAATAATACTCTTTAAAATAATTATCATTTTACTTTCCTTTTAAAAACTATATAGTGATTTCTTATGAATAGCTTTGAGATTTCTGCTCAAATCAAGCAAATTAAATACAAGTAATCATCTCTATTCCTTCCTAAAATTCCCTCTCTATATCATTTTCTATAGCTATGAAATAAATAATTCCAGTTGTGTAGCTTAACACAATAAACCTAAGTGTGGATTATATTGGTGATTGTTTCAGAATGTTCTCATAAGACAAGGTGTTAGCCAAGACCTATAGTCTGATCTGAAGACTTGAATTGAGGAGGTTGTGATTCCAAGCTTAATCATGAGGCAAAATTCAGTTCCTCTAGCCTGTTACACTGTGTGCCCATGTTCCCTCACAGGGCCTGCCAGAGTCCTCCCTTGACTCCTTGCCACATGGATCTCTCTACAGGGCAGTTTGCAATATGAAAGTGTGCTTCCCTCAGAGCTAGGAGCAGAGCAAGAATAAGAGTGAATGCAAGTGTCATGGTTTGGATGTGAGGTGTCCCCCAAAATCTCACATGTGAGACAATGCAAGAAAATTCAGAGAAGAAATGATTGGGTTATGAAAGTATCAAACAATCAGTGAATTAATCTCCTGATGGTATTGTCTGGTAACTGAAGGTGGGTATAGTATGGCTGGAGGAGGTGGGTAATTGGCCGTTTGCCTTTAGGGTATATCTTTGGTATCCAGGCAATCAGCTCTCTCTCTCTCTGCTTTCTTATCATCATATGATAAGATTCCCTTTACTCCTCTCTTCCATCATGATGTCGGCCTCACCTCCAGCCCAGAAGACTGGAGCCAGCTGTCCATGACTGAGACCTCTGAAACCAAGCCCTCTCAAATGAACTCTTCCTCCTCTAAAATTGTTTTGGTCAGGTCTTTTAGTACCAGCAGTGAAAAAGATGACTAAAACAGCCAAAGAGTAAGACCAAAATCACAGCCTTTTTAAAACCTAATCATAGATGTAAAATATCTTTACATTTGTCATAAGCTGTTCACTAGAAATGAATCACTAGGTACAACCTACGCTAAATGAGCTGGGGAAGAGTGTTATAAAACGGCATAAATGCCAGGCATCAGGAGTCATTGGGGAACCTCTCAGACATTTCCTACAAAACCCTTTTAATTGATAATAAAGGGGTAACACAGGTATTAACCCATGAGACACAATATATGAAAAACCAAGAGCAGAAGACAAGAAATTGAGCAAGTAAATGGACGAAGAGTATATGATTTACCAACTCAGAGAAACCCAAACCCTAAACTCTAAAGGGATAAACCAAACAGAACTAGCCCATTCATTAGGCAGAATTTTTCTTGCCAAAGCTAATGATGAATGCACTTCAATATAAGGGAATAAACCAGAAAAGAAGAAACAGGAGTTTCAAAAGCAGCAGACAACGCAGGTCAAAGAATGGGGTTTTCAGTATGACAGAGTATAACGCTAGGTAAAGAACAAGCAGTTCAGAGGAGCTCAATAGTCCACTTAAGGACAGAGTGTTCTAAGAATATCAACTGTGTGAAGAAATGTAAACAATACCTAATATGTTTGCTATTTCTAGGAGTTATTTTTAATGTTGCCATAGACCTTAGGGATAAATAATTGATAGGGTGAACAAAAAGCTAAGCAACTGAAAAAAAAGTTTATTGAGTATATTAAAAATGTGAAACATAAAACAAAAAGAATATAATGGTAGTATACATGTCAAGGTAGTAAAAAATATCCACGGGTTTTTCTTTAATGAATATTTAAACAAGTTTATTGGAACGATAGAAAGAGGAAAAGATTGTATTTGTGTGTATGTGACTACATATACATATATACATATTCATAAAGGAGGGAAGGATGAATATTCATCTTGCATTACAGGATATCAATGTCTAAAATGTTTTTTAGTCCTAAATAAAATTTTAACAAATGTTGGGACCTGCAGAAACACATTGTTCAAACCCTCCTGAAATCCATTAGGAAACCTAATCTCAATGACTGA
Organism: Callospermophilus lateralis; assembly: GCF_048772815.1. Classification (NCBI taxonomy): domain Eukaryota; kingdom Metazoa; phylum Chordata; class Mammalia; order Rodentia; family Sciuridae; genus Callospermophilus; species Callospermophilus lateralis. The sequence continues at coordinate 46,757,729 of NC_135312.1, read as the reverse complement.
ATATTCAATGTAAGTTCAAAAGAGCAAAGTTAATTTCAGATAAGTCCCAACACAGAATAAGTATTTTGAGATACTTTTTTCTTCACTTGAGAAATTTATAAATAGATACAATATACTGTACTTGCAAAATTTATGTGATAGTTTAACAAGAAATGCAAATGGCGTTGGAAAAAATAAAAATAATGATAAATTTCTCCTAGTTCTTATCTTACCGGATTCCACTTAATTTGTGTAAAATAATTGCTGAGCTTTAAAACTGTATTATGAAGAAGGACACAGTGGCATATGCTTGTAAGCCTGAGACTGAGGCAAAAGGATTGCAAGTTCCAGGCCAGCCTGGGCAACATAGTGCCATCTTCTCTAAAAATAAAAAATATAAAGGTCTGGGGAATGTGGCTCAGCAGGAGAGGGCCCATCCATTTAATCCCCATTACCATAAATAAATAAATACATAAATAAATATTAAGACTTCGGCCAAAGGATTTTAACTCTTTCTTTGTTTATGTCTATAAGATAGTTGGGGAATATGCATCTCAAACTTGGGAAAATGTTTTTGGTGAAATGACAAAAAAAATACATGCATAGATGTGAAAAAAAAAGAAAACAGAAGAACTAGTTCTAGTGTTCTATAGCTCTGTAGAATACCTATAATCTGTAATCATTTATAATACATTTAAAAACAGACAGAAAAGAACCCAAAGGTTTCCAACACATAGAAATAATAAATGTTTGTTGAGACGGAGATGCTAACAACCCTGATTTGATCATTATACATTGTATACATGTATCAAATTATCACACTGTACTCCATAAATATATACAAATATCATGTGTCAATTAGCTTTTTAAAATACTAAGCCAGATAAAGAAAGAAAAAAAAAGGGAGAGAGTGAGGAAGGAAAGAAAAGATAAAGTATATGCATGCTATTTAGAAATATGGAGATAAATATCAAAACAAACAGCATAAGTAGAACCTTCTAAGAGGAAATAGGAGTAAGTTATTTTAATTTTATAACCCCTATTTGAATTTTACTTTAAAATTTGATATATTATTTTGTTAGAAACTATACTTAGGATTTTAACATTCTTCAGAATTCAATCAATTAGAGAAAACATTGTCTTTGATAATCATTTTCAGTCTATGTCTTCAGACTTCTCATCTTGACCTATCATTTCTAGATTATAAGCAGTTTCTCAAAACCTGCCCTCTGCTCTCTTTGTCTTTAGCTTTTGGATTCCTGGACTGGTCTCCTCCCATGAGCCTTCTGCCTTGTCTGACTGCTTGCCAGGATGCAATTTAGATTTCCAGTCCTTTCAACTATGAGCTGTGCTTTCTAGTCTTCTAATCCCATGTGTCCTGCACACATACCACAACAGGAATATTTCTCATTGTTTTGAAATTTTTTAAACTTCTTTTAGTATTTTTTTTATGTTTCCCAGAAAATTTTGGCAATACCTGTTGGTTTGTTGGTTTTTTACTTATTGAAATTCCTTTACAAAATGATTCTTTAAATATTTCTCTTGATACTTGGGAAAACAAATTTAAAAGTCTAAAGTTCATGTTTTAAAACAATCATCAATGAAAACTTGATTATTTTCCCTACAATTATTATCATGTAGTAGATAGGAAAGTGAATTATAGAGTTTAATTGTCTACATTCAAATTCAAGCTTCATAACTATGAGATTTGAACCAAGTTATTTAAGCTTTTTCATAGTTGTCTTATATGAAAAATTGTAATAATAATATGAATTTCCTGGCAGGGAAGTCAGTATCATATAAATACATGTAAAACACTGAAAGCAGTTCATGGCCCATAGGACATTTATATAAAAACTGATTTTCATTTTAATTTTACCTTCATGGTCTAGAAGACAGAGTGACATTTCTTGCTATGATAGTATTCCTAACTCTTTTGCTAATATTTGTTTCCCTTTATATATTTTGATATTCCTATATGTTGTACAGTATTTCATAGTTTCTGGAGAAATACAACTTATTTCTGGACTACATTGTTTATAAATATGAATGGTCAACTATTTTCAAGTTAATGTTTTCAACTCTGTCTCCTAAGAATATACTGATACCTGCTTTTTAAGGATTTTTATTTATTTTTCATTTTGTATTACCCTCATGCATTCTTTGCATTTGAGTTTGATGTGTCATTTTTAATGTAGCTCTGCATGCATCATTTGGACGGTTTTCATCTAGATCCTATTCTGAGAAACTACATGTCACATGAGCAAATTTATTTATGTTTGTTGTCAACGGTGATACATTTCTTCTTTTATATTTTATTTTACTTGCTGTATTTTTGGTCTGTTGGTTACTTTTTCAATATATATAATTTTCTCTGTATACATTTTCTTAGATTTTTTCATTCTTGTAATTTATAAAACACACATGCTATTTTTTCTTTTGTAATAATATATGTTATGTTATTAATTTTTGTTAAGACCTATAGTTTTTATATCAACAACATCGAAATGAAAGAGTATCCTAATTCCCTGGGAATTATAAAGAAATTAGTTTCTATGCATATTATCTGGAATGTTTTTATTAATATTTTGTATATGTTCATTTTTTCTAAATACAAGTTTCTATGTATATTATCTGGAATGTTTTTATTAATATTTTGTATATGTTCATTTTTTCCATCAATAATTATTTTTGAGACTTTAGGTTTTTAGCAGATATAATATTTTATAATAAAATGAGTTATGCAAAAGTCTATTTTTTAAAAATCTAAGTTGAAAAACTTAAGTTTCACTTAAATGTACATACACATTTAAGTTTCACATTATTCTAAAAAAATGCAAAGTTGATACATTTCCTAATGAAATTTTGTCTAAATATTTTTCCATTTAAATTAATGGAAGTATATGGTATACTTCAGTGTGTGACGCTGCTAATAATGAATAGAGATAGACCTACCTATTAAACCTGTATAGATGAAGTTATTACTAAATGTTATCACTGTTGTCAATTTAAAAAATGTATCAGAAAATATTACTCAATTTGAAGGACAAAATTATAAACAAAAATCCTTTTGTCTACTTTTCATAAAGGTGTGAGCTCCAGATCTGCTCAAATACATAAAACATGGAGGAAAGGAAAATGAAAAGTATTCACAGAGGACTGAAACAAATGTGGTAATGTTTAAGCACTTTTCACCCCTATTTTGGATAGTGAAGAAATATCTCCTCATAGTACACTACATAAAGTTATGTTCACTACCTCATAACCATAATATTAAAAATCATATTTTGAAATATCTGGCTCATTAATGGATTCATTAGTTTTTAGTGTTGTTTTAGGTTATTCTTTATTCTTAAATTTTATTTGTCTTTCATATATGAAATACCGACAAAAGAAATTAAATATGCTCATTTAAAAATCTTACAAGATAATTTAAAAATTTTAAATTATTTTGGAGTATTCCTTATAAAAAATGGTAAGTATTCAGTAAGAGTGACATTATTATTTACTGTTTCTCAACTATCAATAAATTTTAATTAAAGTATAAATGTTTACACAGGTGCCTGACAAAATATTTTTATTTAAAAATCTGCTTTAGAGTGCAGTACTCTGAATTTATCTAATCATAAAAATCCTGTCTTGAATGATTGTAATAAGTTGGTTTAAAAAAATGCTCTTTTTGATAGCTTTATGAAGTCATATGAAAATTCCCTTAAGAGAGTTAAACAGAATTTTTTTTTAGAAAACGGGGTGTTAACCCCCCAAAATTAATATATTGAATGTTTGGTCATAGATGCCATTGACTACAAGTAATGAAATAATCTATCTACAATTAATTAAGTAATTTTAAAATGTTTATTACAAATAAGTCTAATGTTAGGTGTGTCTAAGTTTGCTTCAATAATACTATCATTCATAGATAGACTATGATATCAAATCAGGAATACACATTAGTAAAATTCATAAGATTTGTTTGTAGTTCATCAGTTATGATTGTACTAGGATATTTATGTATATGCATATGTAGCTCTATTCAACATCATCACATACATTAGCATTTTATAACTGTCAGAGACAAAATTCACAAAACACCATCCCTCCAAGGCTCCCTCTTGTAACTGCTTCATCCTCCCCACCCCTACTCCCTTTCTTCTGGCAACCACTAATCTCCATCTTTATAATTAATTATGTTATCTATTTATTATTATTATTATTATCAGTCATTAATATTGTTAATATGTGGGTTTCTCAATTAGCATTTGCTTATTTGAATGAGAAAATTTAATACCAAGGAAATGAAAACTAATAAAATTCACATAATCACATGTAAATATGTCAAAATATTCTCAGTATAATTAACATGGTATTTACAGTTTAAGTGTAAAACATATCAACTATCATAGTGCCAAAGAAAGCATATAAATCTGGTAAACAGTGATAAGTTTGTCAGTGTTTTTACCATAAGAAATAACTCCATTTTAACAGAGTACTACTTTTATCTCAAAGAAGGAGATCCTGGAAGCATACACAATCGAAATAATTGTTGACAATTGATGAACATAGTGACATGAGGGTTTTGATGAGTAAAATCATATATGATATGTGAGCTGCGTGCACTGCCAAGCAATTTTCTGTATTCCTTACAGGAGAGCTGTTTGCCCAGAGGAGCAAACTGTTTGCCCAGATAAATTGGTTTATAGCAATTTCCTGAAGAAAACAGTAAAGTTATTTTTTGGTTTACACTTTTACTTCCTGGTAAAGAATTTCCTGGGACAAACAGAAAATGGTGTCATGTTGTCATGAATGATCATAGTTTTCTGTCCTCTCTTCTTCTGCCTCGGCTGAGCAATCTGTATGCCTGTGCTGAACAACAAATCGGTATCTTGCAGGGACATGATCTAACCAATTCTGGACCATTTTTGCAAAGTTGTGATCACATACAAGTTTCAGCTTAAGGTCAATTTAACTTATATAAAGTTTAAGTTTTTCTTCTATTTTTGGTGTATGATTATTTGGGGAACAGAGATTGAAGAACAGCATTTAAGGCAGAAGATCATCCATTTGAGTATTACAACATAGCAAACGCTAAAACAAGTTTCTCAATAGTAGAAGTTTTATGTTTTATTTTTCCCTTAAGTCAGGAGCTAAGAGTACCTAAACTAAACCAATGAATGCATCCCTTTACCAATCAGAAAAGCCTATAAAATGACATTAACAAAACCATATTTACCATCATATACAAATGTATATATGTTATGGGCTGAATTAGACATCTTTAATATTAACATGCTGAAATTCTTATCCCCAATGTGGTTACTTTTGAAGATGGAGCTTTTGAAGAGTTAAATATGTTAAAAAGAGATTATCAGGGAGGATCCCAATCCAACACCACAAGTATTTTTATAGGGAAAAGAGATTGGGTACCAGACACAGAAGACACAGCGGAAAGATAGACATCTACAAGTCAAGAACAGAGAACTCAGAAGCAAGCAACCCTGTCAACACCACAACCTTGAACTTCTAGCCTCCAGAATTATGAGAAAAAAATTATGTTATTTAATCCACCCAGTTTGGGGTACTTTGTTATAGCAGCCCTAGAAAATCTAATACAACACACATTTATGTTTTTCTTTAACTCTTAAACCAAGTATTATCAAACAGTTTAGATTACTATATATCTTAGTCCATTTTATACTATTATAACAGAATACCTGAGACAGGGTTGCCGCAGTCTGGCTGGGCACAATTCAGGAGCCACTTGTCAAAAGAAACTAACTTTATTTTTAGAACCACACACGCCAAACAAAACAGCTCCTCCAGAAAAACCCTCAGAGCCCAACTGCCACCACCGGCTTCCCACAAGCCACTCTCTCACCCACCAGCCTCTCCACCTCCCACAATCCTCCTGCTCTTGAGGCCGATTGGCTGGATCGCAAGGGCGAAGCCAATAAAGTCCCCCAATGAGCAGCTCCGTGGCCTGAAAGGGCAGGGAAACAGCCCAATGAGCATCACCGCAGAGGAGCCAATCAGCTAGATGTTGCTGGTGCCACTGTGAGCCAATCATCAGCTGGTAGTCTGAAAGGGTAGGGAAACAGCTCAATGAGCAGCTCCAATGAGCATCACCGCAGAGGAGCCAATCAGCTAGATGTTGCTGGTGCCGCTGTGAGCCAATCATCAGCTGGTAGTCTGAAAGGGCAGGGAAACAGCTCAATGAGCAGCTCCAATGAGCATCACCACAGAGGAGCCAATCAGCTAGATGTTGCTGGGGCCGCTATGAGCCAATCATCAGCTGGCAGTCTGAAAGTTTGCTGGGGCCCCTTCGGCTGTGGCTCTCAAACAGGGTAACTTATAAAAACCAAATTTATTTCTCAAATTATGGAGGCTGAGAAGTCCAAGATAAAAACACTGTCATCTGGTGGTGAATGAAATCTGTCTTGCTACACCCTCACATGTTGGAAAGTGCAAGGGTAAAGAGGAACTAAGTCTTCACATGGCAAAAGAACATAAGAGAGTGAACTTACACCCACACATTCTTTTTATAGCAGAATTAATCCATCCATGTATTAGAGCCTTCATAGCCTGAACACCTATCATTAGACCTCTCTACACAGCTGCATTAGGAATTAAGGTTCTACCTCATCAAATATGAGGTAGATATTTAGACCATACCACTACCTTTAGCCAAAAAATTACATTTCATTTCTCTAAACTCAAGATAAAAGAATACAGAGGGCACAAATGTATCAGAATAATAACTTTTGAGGTGGATCATTTAAAAGAATTTCATATAATTTATATAATTTGTGCAGCTTTTTTTTCATAGAAAGTGCCCAGTATCCAAATATTAAATTATTAATTCAATAAAATATTATCCTAAGATCTAAAAATTAAGAGATTAAATTACATAACTGTCTTAAGCATTTTCAAACTTATTCATTTTTGAGTATATTTAGTATAATACAATCATGTAGTTTTATAATCTTATAAAGATTTGTAGAAATACTGATGACTCAATCCTAATATTGACATTTTAAAAAGAATAACTCACATGAAATTAAACTCAAGATATATACTGATTAAAATACTGTGCTTATATCTTTCTTCTTTTTTTAATTTGTTCTTTCTGTTATTTATACATGACAGTAGGATGTATTTTTGACTTTATATACATGGGGTATAACTTCCCATTCTTGTGATTGCACATGATGTAGATTTACACTAATGGAGTATTCATATACAAACAAAGGAAAGTATAAGAAAATCAAAAGGAAACAGAAGCAAGATGCAGAGGTAAAGTGGCAGAATAGCAAGATGGCAAAATGGCAGAAAGGCAGAAACCCCTTGTCCAAGATGCCAGCTTTATTTATATCAATGGGTTACATTAGATCACTGCCATCAGTAGTACATTATTGTTCATGTGTCATTAGGCAGGTTACAGAGTTAGCAACATTATGTAGTTTCTTTATGTTACATACTGTAGTTGCAGTGTGCAAAGTAAAGAGTTTTGTATAGCTCTCAAGAAAGTCCATTGTTTAAAGTTACTGTCATGTGTAGAGGTTCAAGCTCAGTGTAGCTTGGTGAAAGAATGTGGTTGTCTAAGGAAAGAGTTCCTTTATTCCCAGGAGCTGAGTGCCTGAGATCAAGGTCCAGGCTAATAAGACTCTAGCACAGAGCCTTCTCATGCAGAACATTGCCACAGCATTGCACATGTATTAGTTATCTTACTAGTTCTTGGGGAAAATTGCAGCGTATTCAAAGTGTGGAAAACAGGGTGACTGTTACCTCCTGAGAATTTGCTCACTAGAGGAACACTGTCCTGTACATTTCCACAGCCAAAATCCTTACAAGAAAGTTATGTCTGATTCATTCTGCTATCTTTCCTATTCCCATTCCTCCTCCATTCCCCCACTCTAGCTGATCAATCTGGTGAGCCTCCCCTTTTCAGCCCTCCATTGGGAATCAGCATTTGCATATGAGAGAGAACATTCAGCCTTTGATTTTGGGGGATTGGCTTATTTTACTCATGATGATAGTCTCCAATTACATCACTTACCAGCAAATGCCATAATTTCATTCTTCTTTATGACTAAGTAATAGTTCACTGGGTATATGTACCACATGTCTTTATCTGTTCATTTGTTGAAGGGCATATAGGCTGGTTCCATAGCTTAGCTATTGTGAATGGAACTGTTATAAACTTTGATGTGGCTGCATCACTATAGTATGCTGATTTTAAGTCCTTTGGTTATATGCCAAGGAATGGGATAACTGGGTCAAATGGTGGTTCCATTCCAATTTTTCTGAGAAATCTCTATAGTGCTTTCCAGAGGGGTTGCATCAATTTGCAGTCCCACCAGCAATATATGAGTCTACCTTTTCTCCGCATCCTCACCTGCATTTATTTTTTCTTGTATTCTTGATAATTGCCATTCTAAGTGGAGTAAGAGGAAATCTTTTTTTTGAAGTTGCAAAAAAAACCACTTTTATTTAAATATTAAAGACAAAATATTTACACCTTTAGAAGAAAATATATAAGAATATATTTGTCCTATGGTTTGGAATGTCTCCCAAAGTCTGATGTTTTGAAGGCTTGGTCTCTAATGCAGCAATGTTCATGGGTGGAACTTTGGGAAAATGATTGGATCATGAGGGATCCAAATACATCAATGGATCAGTCCACTTCTAGATTCATAGTTGAATGGACTATTGGAAGGTAGTGGAATCTGCAGGAAGTGGAGCCTAATTGGAGGAAGAAAATCACTGGGGCATGTCATGGATGGATATATCTTGTGTCTCACCCTTCTTTTATCTCTCTCTTTCTGCCCAGATGAGATGAGCAGTTTTGCTCCACCACACACTTCTGCCATGATGTTCAGCCTCATCACAGAACCAGAATATGTGGAGCCAGCTGACTATGGACTAAAACCTCTGAAACCATGGGTCAAAATATATCTTTCTCCTTTAAGTTGTCTTCCTTGGCAACAGAGAGCTGACTAGCATAATTTGAAATTCAAGGGAATGAATGTTTCTTACAAAAAAATCTGTTTAGTTTGCCTTAAATGTGTGTTTTTATCAAAAGATGTATTAAAGAGTGAGATGAGAAGTTACAAAGTGGAAAAATGGTTGCAACAAATGAAACTGACAAAAAATTAGTATATGGAATAGGTAAAGAATTCCCAGAGTCAGTCAGAAAATGCAAACAATCTCACAGAAAAGCAGGCAAAAGACATGAACGATATATCACAAAAGAGGAAAGAGAATGGTCAATAATCATATAAGAAAATACACAATCTCATTATTACTTGGTAGAGTACATATGCAGGGCACAATATAATGATTTTTTTTTTACCTCCTAGAAACACTGAAAAAAAATTCTGCTTTATTTTTTATAGAATTTTAAAATTTATTTTGATTTTTAAATATGTTATAATTGGTTATGCATGACAATAGAATGCATTTTAACATTGTACATAAATGGAGCACAACTTCTCATCCTCAAGTTACACGTGGTGCAGAGTCATACCAGTAGTGAAATCATACATGTATATAGGGTACTGATGTTTGTCTCATATTACCATCCTTCTCATCCCCACAGCCCCACATGTCCCCTCACTCCCCTGTGCACAATCATAAAGTAGTTTTGATTTGCATTTCACTAATTGCTAGAGATTGGACATTTTTTCATATATTTGTTGATCAATTATATTTCTTCTTCTGTGAAGTGTCTGTTTAGTTCCTTAGCTCATTTATTGATTTGGTTATTTGTTTTCTTGGTGTTAAGTTTTTGAGTTTGTTATATATCCTAGAAATTAATGCTCTATCTAAGGTTTGAGTGGCAAGGATCTTCTTTCATTCTGTAGGCTCCCTTCAGGTTATTGTTTCCTGCGAAATAAAGAAGCTTTCTATTTGATATCATCCCATGTATTGATTCTTGAATTTACTTCTTGAAGTTTAGGAGTGTTGGTGAGGAATTCAGTTCCTAGGCTGACATGATGGAGAATTGGGCCTACTTTTTCTTCTAGTAGGTACCAGGTCTCAGGTCTAATGCCTATATCCTTGATCCATTGTGAACTAAGTTTTGTGCAGTGTGAGAGATAGGGATCTAATCTCATTTTATTACACATGGATTCCAGGTTTCCCAGCACCATTTGTTGAAGAGGCTTTTTTCTCCAATGTATGTTTATGATGGCTTTGTCTAGTATAAGATAATTGCATTAATGTGGGTTTATCTCTTTGCCTTCTATTCTGTACCATTGGACTTCCTATCTGTTTCTGTGCCAATACCATGCCATTTTTGTTACTATAGCTCTATAGTAGAAAGTCTGGTATTGTGATGCCTCCTGCTTTATATTTCTCCCTGAGAAATGCCTATTCTAGGCCTCTTATTTTTCAAATGAATTTCACTAATACTTGTTTTTTTTAATTTCAATGAAGAATATCATAAGAACATTAATAGGAGTTTCATTAAATCTGTGTAGCACTTTTGGTAATATGGCCATTTTGACAATATTAATTCTGCCTATCTGAGGACATGGGAGATATTTTGATTTTCTAAAGTCTTCTTCAAGTTTTTTCTTTAAGAGTTCTATACTTTTTGTTGTTGAGATCTTTCACCTCTCTTGTAAGATTGAACCCCATATATTTGTTTGAGGCTATTTTGAATGGGACAGTTTTTTAAATTTATTTTTCAATTGATTGCTCACGGAAGTTTAGGAATGCAATCGATTTAAGGGTGTTAATTTTGTATCATTTATGAGTTCTAGAAGTCATTTATGAGTTCTAGAAGTCATTTATGAGTTCTAGAAGTTTTCTAGTGGAGATTTTTGGTCTTCTAAATATAGAATTATGTCATTGGCAAATAGGGATAGCTTGAGTTCTTCTTTTCCTATTCATATCCCTTTAATTTTTTCTTTTAATTGTTCTGTCTAGAGTTTCCGGGAGTATGTTTAATAGAAGTGGTGAAACAGGGTATCCCTGTCCTGTTCATTTTTTTAGAGAGAATACTTTCAATTTTTCTCCATTTAAAATGGTTTTGAACATGAATGGATGCTATATTTGGTCAAATGTTTTTTCTGCGTTTATTAAGATAATCATGTGGTTCGTGTCTTTTAAGTCTATTGATGTAATGAATCGCATTTATTGATTTTCATGTGTTGAACCTCGCTTGCATCCCTGGGATGAACAACACTTGATTATGGTGCACTGTGTTTTAAATACGTTTTTGTATGCAGTTTGCCAGTATTTTATTGAGAATTTTTGCATCTATGTTCATCAGGTACATTGGTCTGAATTTTTTTTTTCTTTTATGTGTCTTTGGTTTCGGTATCAGGGTGATACTAGCCTCACAGAATGATTTTAAAAGGTTTCCTTCCTTTTCTATTTCATGGAACAATTTAAGGAGGATTGGTCAAGTTTTTTTTCTTTGAGAGTCTGGTAGAACTCAGCTGAGAATTCATCTGGTGCTGGGCTTTTCTTTCCTGATAGACTTTTGATGACATCTTTAATTTTATTGCTTGAAAATTATCTTTTTAGATTCTCTATGTCCTCCTGACTCAATTTAGGTAGGTCATATGTCTCTCAAAATTTGTTGATGTCTTTAATATTTCTATTTTATTAGAGTATAAATTTTCAAAATTGTTTTTTATTATCATCTGTATTTCAGTAGTGTTCATTGTGATATTTCCTTTTTCATCAAAAATTTTATTAATATGAGTTTTCTCACTCTCTTTATTAGTTTGGCTTAGTGTTTATCAATTTTATTTATTTTTGCCAAAACCAACTTTTTGTGTTGTCAATTGTTGATATTTTTTATTTTTACTTCAACTCTGATTTTAATTATGTTCTATCTTTTACTGCTTTCACTGTTAATTTGTTCTTTTATTTCTAGGACTTTGAGATATAATGTTAAGTTATTTATTTGTTCTGTTTTTATTCTTTTAATGAATGAGCTCAATGCAATAAACTTTCCTCTTAGCACCACCTTCATAGTGTTCCAGAGATTTTCATATGTTGTATAGATATTCTCAATTACTTCTAAGAATTTTTAATTTCATCCCTGATTTCTTTTGTTATCCATTGGTCATTCAATATCATATTATTTAGTCTCTAGTTGTTACAGAAGCTTGTATTTTTTTTTTACTTTATTGTTGATTTCTAATTTCATTTCATTGTGATCTGATAGGATGCAAAGTATTTTCTCTATTTTTTTTGTATTTGCTAAGAATTGTTTTTTGGCCTACGACATAGTCTATTTTAGAAAAAGATCCATGTGCTGCTGAGAAGAAAGTGTATTCAGTCATTGATGGATGAAATATTCTATATATGTCTGTTAAGTGTAAATTATTAATTGTATTTTTTAGTTCTATATCTTCTTTATTTAGTTTTTGTTTGGAGGATTTATCCACTGGTGACAGAGGTGTGTTAAAGTCTCCCAGTATTATTGTGTTGTGGTCTTTTTTGTTCTTGAATTTGAGAAGGGTTTGTTTGATGTACACAGAAGCTCCATTGTTTGGGACATAAATATTTAATATTTTTATGTCTTGTTGATGTATAATTCCCTTAATCAGTATGAATTGTCCTTCTTTGTCCCTTCTTATTAACTTTGGTTCAAAGTCCACTTTATCCTGCTTATTAACTTATTAACTTTGGCTCCCTTCTTGTTAACTTTGGCTCAAAGTCCACCATATGAGGCTAGAAACTCCTGGAGTGTGGGGGGTTTCAGCTCTGGTGGGCTCTAGATTCTTTGCTGAATGCCACTTGATCTGGAGATTCTAAATCAGTGCACCTCCAGGGTTCAGCAACTGCTAGTTCACAATGGAAGACTGCACCTCAGATCTTCCCGTGGTTCCACTTGGGTGGTGGAGGAGCCAATTCTTAGTTCACTGCATCACTTGCAGACCCTAAGTTTTCTGGTCTCAGGTTTAGTCTCCAAACAGTCTCTCCAACCCCTGCCCTTTCAAATTCACAGCCAGGTACATCTCTCCCAGCCACTCCTGCAAGCAGCCAGATTGGAGTGAGTGGGGAAGAGGTGGATACATTTCCAAGACCCGTTGTCCTCTATGTAAACCTTTCTCCAAGTTTAATTTTCTCCTGGTCACTTAGGAACACTCTATGTCATGCAGTGTGGGTTTGCCAGGCCTGTATTTCAGGCCAGACTCAGGTTTGACCTGGCTCTGCTCCCTCAGCTGCCAGTCCCAGGGCCACAGCTGCAAAATGGTTCCCTCCCCTCTCCTCCACATGCAGCCAGGAGAGAGGCAGTTTCTTTCCCATACAAGACTATTGAGAATCAGGCCTTTCATTTTAGATGGGCAGGGTCTTTGATCTCTAAACTTTGTACCCAGGCACACCTCAGTCTTCCTAAAAAGGCAGGTTCCTTTAATTCCCTTATCCCTCCACTATGCTTGTGGAAGAATCATTCTGGCTGGTGTCTCCACCATAGCAGCAGCTATAGTGCCAGAGATTTATTTCTTATTTTATTATATCTAACATCCTATGTCCCCAATCTGCTTTGAGTGTCCAGTATCAAAGTCCAGTAACCCCCCCCCCCTTTTTTTTTTCACCTGCCTTGCTGAGAAGCCATCTGTCTGCTTTCTTGGATCATGACATGGAGCAGCCAGGAAAGCAACCTCCTCAATTCCACCATCTTGAAAACCACCCTAATGCTTACAACTTCACATGATGGTAAACTTAGGGACAAAACACAGTTGTTATTTAAACTGAAATTAAAATACACCATTTGCTCCTAAGAGTTATCTCTAGTTCTGGAACATCATATGGAATTTTAAAAACATTTTTCATAAACTTTAAAATTTTTACCAAATTTTAAAAACTCTTCTAATAATGACAAAAATTCTGGTTTTCTAGGTTTTGTCAGTGAGGACATTACTGTCATTACACTTAATGAGAATTTACTTCTGCATTTATTTTGTGTAAAATGTCTTTGCTTTTCTTATGTATGTTCAGTAATTTTATATAATATGGTGCACATATTTTTCATGGAGAAACATGTCAGGGTATCTATCTTCTTTGAATATTTCCAAAGCTTATGCATATTCAGTAACAGATACCACAATTTTTAAAATTCATTTTCAATTTTCTATTCAAATTCTGTAGCATTTATAGCTTAGAAGAAACTCTTAGTGCTTTTTTTCTCAGTCTTAAAAAGCATGGTCACAAATTAGCTAATTCAGTGCATTTACCAGATACAAAGCACTCTATAGTTAACTAAATAATCCAAGGATGTTCTCAAGAAATCACATATCTTCCCTGTTAAATTCTTCCAACTTTTGCAAGGGCTTTCTCCTTCTTGTCTCCTGAGGTAAATTCGCTGTTTTAGTTTTACATATTACATCAAGATACAACAAAATACAAATCAGGAAAGACTGTTTACCACTGGCTATGTTTGGTTTCTTTAACTTTTTATTTTGAAATAATTATGGATAAAGGAAATTGCAAAGATACAACAAACAGGACCAGTACCATGGGAAGCCAGTGTTTACCTAGTTTGGCTTAGCATGTGATATTGTCACCATTTTTTATTTTAGCTCTTCTAATACATATGTAGAAATATTTAATTTTGGTTAAAATATGTATATTTTTCTAAATGACTAGTGATACTAAACTTTTTTAATGTGCATATTTTCCATCCTTATATTCTTTTCATTCAAATCTTCTTTTGTGTACTTTTCTCATTTCCTAATTGAATTGGTTGTTTAGATTTTGTTGGTAGATTGTTTAACTTTTGAGTTTTGAGAGGTCTTTTCATAATTAACATGAGTCTTTATCATATATATCATTAATTATTAGTTTCTCTAGTTCTGGAACTATCTTTCAATCTTCTTAAAGATCTTTTCCAGAGCCTATGGGTTTTAATTTTATAAAGTTCAAATTATTGAATTTTTTCTTTTATTGATATGATTTTAGTATCCTAAGATACAACTTCCTACTATGTTCCAAAGGCCTTCTCATAAATTATCTTATAGTAGAAGTGATACAGTTTGAGTTATCCTTTTTGAGTCAGTTTTTGTATAAAGTGTGAGATGTGTAGCAAGCCTCATTACTTTATTTCCATAGGTGTTAGCAACATTTGTTGAAGTGAATAGCCTTTTTTCATTGAAAGCCTTTTATCCCTGAAAAATCAGATGGTTGTATTTGCATCTTAAGTGCTTTAAAATAAATGACTAGAATTGATTATAGTAATTTCCCCACTTCTTTTGCTACCTGATATTAGTTTTCAATGCCTATATTTTATTCATGTAGCCCTTAGAGACTTATAAAATTACAAAATATACAAGGATGTTCTGATATAACCTTCTTCATGGTGATAAAAAGTACATTTGAACTGATTTCAAGTGTTTATTCAAATATTCATTTCCTAATCATTCTCCAATCTCCTTCATCCAAATAATAAAACTGAAATTATTCCGCAACATTAGATTACAATTCACAACATAAAAGTAATGTTCTTTAATTAGATGAAATATTCAAAACAATGATTGGGAAACCTTTCCTATTCTACTGGAATGATATAATATCATTTGGAACATCATGTAATTAAATACTAGAAATGAGCTATTGTTGAAATGAGAACACTGTCTAAATGAGTAATCTTTACTTACACAATTCTTTGCAATGTTCAAATATTGGTCAGAAAAGCTTGGACATATGAAAAAAAGATCTGAAATATATTTTTTTCTCACTTAATACTCTATGCAGAATGAACCTTAGAGGAAAGAGAAATTATTTCATTGATGTTCAACATAGGCCAACATTAACTGAATTACTCTAGGGAAACATGAGCCAGTTCCACTAAAATCATCAAGTCTTATCTCCATGCTCCAGTAATTTATAAAGTGTACTGTCTAACTCTCTCGAGATGGAAAGAAAGACAGAAACCACATGTATAAGCAAGGCCTTCTCTTCTTCATGTATATCCTCATAACCTATAATTTAACTGATGCTCAGATTTAGGGCTGGTGCTTTTCAGCTTTCTTCATTTTATTCCCCTTATGAACAGCTCAGACTAAACAAATACTTGTAAAACTCAGGAAATGAAAAGCGGCTAATTCTCCTTGAGCTTCAGTTAGTCAAAAGCTATGTTAACAGTATATAAAACATGAGTGACTTTTACATGAGTTTCTCATTTTTTATATAAAAATTAAAAATATGAATTAGAGCAATTTCATCAATTACTACTATATTTGTAGTTTTCACAAATCAATTTGAATGATTGAAAGTTCCAAATAATTTCTTTAAGCTCTTATTTTATAGTATAAATACGTATAATCAAAAAAAGTAAAGTGGGCTAGAGGTATAGCTCAGAGGTAGAGAGCATGTGCTTAGCACCACACAGCCTGAGTTCAATCACAATGTCAAAAAAAATCTGTTTTTTTTTCATTGAGAGCTCAATTCTTTAGTATTATATAACTAAGAGAGTTTTCAGTATCTTCTCTTGGACAGATATGATTACTATTTCATACACTTCTGAGGCTCAAATGGATCTTGCATATATTAAAATAATCATGGTTTTATTAGCTGTGCCAGGCATTCTTCCATATTTCTTAGATGCATTTGACAGATGAGGAAACAAAGTGATAAAGGTCACAAAGTTAATAAATAGCAAAGACACTTTGTCTCAGGAAGACCATATCAACAGTACATATCCTCAAACTATTTGGCATACATTCTCCAGTGGAAACTTCTCATTTTGCAGACATGAAATTCAATATTCATTTTGAGCTTTTATTTTTTTGTAGCAGAGTTCACTAGTTCCAATGTCAAATGCCTTTTATATTTTAGATTTAGCATGATAGAAACTAATTAACATAATTGGGAGTTTTCTTATAAATAATTATAAATTATTATAAGTTCATATATTCATTTTACAAGGCTTAAATACCACTTAAAATAGAATGACAACTTATAGTTTACAAATAACTATAAATCAGAAATCTGCAATGATCTAAGTAAGTTTCAGTGTTGTAAGTGAAGTATGAACTGCATGTATACACACACATTTGCCATCATTATATCTGTCCCTCTCTTTCAATCAGTTTTTCATCACTGTTACAAAAGACCTTACAAGAAAAATTAGAGGAGGAGAAGTTTATTTTGGCTTACAGTTTCACAGGTCTCAGTCCAGAGATGGCTGACTACATTGTTCTAGGCCCTAGTTGAGGCCAAACATCACAGCAGAGGGGCGTAAAGGAAGAAAGTAGCTCTGGACATGGCCACCAAGATATAGAGACAGAGCTTCACTCAGTAGGGACAAAATATAAACTCCAAAGGCAAGGCCCCAGTGACCTACATACTTCAGCCACACCTTATCTGCCTACAGTATGACCCAATCAATCCATAGCAATAGATTAATCCACTGATTAGGTTAAGGTTTCCATAACCAAATCACCTCACCTCTGTAAACTCTTGCATTGTCTAATACATGAACTTTGTGGGGACGCATCATATCTAGACTCTAAAATCTTCCTTGTATACCATGTATGTAACGTGTGTATGTATATGTATATACCCATAGAAAAGTACTGCGATGACAGCATATTTTCCTAATATGTTGATAAAAGTACAATATACCAACACTTCTTTTTTCTTTTTGATAATAATGCTCAAATTATTTTGTCTCACTGTATATTCATTATAACATTAAAAAAAATCAATATATTTGAACAGTTTACCCTCTTTTATTCTAAACAGTTTCCTGATTGATTAGAAGTGATTGGCAGATGTAGCAAACCCAACTGATGTATGTTTTCTAAAGTAAAGTGCTACTGCTGTAAAAACAGCACTTAATCTTCAATACCCTGTGATTAACTTTAAGTTCAATGGACTACAAACTCTAGATCTAAGGCCAAGAATTAGCTGTAACCGAATGCAAGATTTTCAGTAGGAAAAGCATAGTTGTTGTCCTTGAAAATATTTCCAAGTTCTTAGATGGAGGCTTAATAATAAAGTTTACTTTGTGCTAAGGCCATTTATTAAAACTAATTTTTTATTGGTATGATGGACTTGAAAGATAAACTTACACATTACACAAATGAATAAATTAAGACTTTAAAATTTTTTAAAAAATCATTTATTTTGAATGCCAAACTAATTAGTTGGAAAGAAAAGATCACATAGCTAGAAAAGTATTTAGCAGTTTCTTCATCCAATAAGAAAAACAAGAGTATACACAGCCCTGGACCCTTAGTAGAATGATCAGGGAAGATTTTCTGCACTGGCCACAGGAACAAATGAGGTATTTTCGAAAAATGAAAAACAGACATTTAGTAGAAGGCAAATTAAAGATGGAGTCTGTTCCCAATAACTATTATCATTAACAAATGTCAAGTATTTACTGCCAGAAGCCACGCATGAAATGTGCATGTGCATGAACCAAATCAGCATGGAAGCCATTGGGTAGGAAAGTCTGGTATTTGGGAACTAACAGTGGCACTCATACTGAATTGAGACTGCCCAGTACATATGATATCCTATAGAGTTCTGTCAGGTTCAGCACCGCACTGGAGTTGGGGTGACCTGCTGGAGCCACATAGTCATACAGCCTCTCAGAAATGGGTGTGGCTTGCCAAGATGCCAATCCACCTGTTAGACTGTTAGACACCATGAAACAAGACTTCACCTGCTGAAACCTTATCCCTGCCTTTGATGTACTCTCCCTTAAATGAAGAATGGGAGGTACTTTCTAGTTATTGGGATCTAGCTCCTCTGTGGACTGGAGAGCCTATCAGAAGCTCCCCTTTTTTGAACCCGATTTCTGGCTCTCTTATTTCCTTACTAAACATTTCAGACTTTCATTTTATCAAGTGGCTCAACACCTTCTGAGCAGGGGTGCAGACTACCCTGTGATAATTTACTATATACCAATTGCTATATTACAATTATCTTACAATTATTTTTGGTTAATATTAACAATTTTAAATGGAATAACTGTGTTACAGTGACCTTAAATAACTTTCCAAAATCATCTGGACTTAAGGTCTGGCTCCAGAATTCTCATGCTCTAGGGAGTTCACTAGTCTAGTGCTTCCTTGAGTAGTTTGCAACCTTCTTCAGAACAGTGGCCTTGACTTTTTATCTTCTCAAAAGCTCATAATCCAGCATGTGATAAGCACATGAAGGAAACTAATTTTCTTTCTACTGAAAAACCATGATTGGGAAACTGGAAGCCTGGGGCAGCCATCTGATACATTTTCAAGTTCTTAGGGGAACCCAAGTAGTCCTTTGGCACCAGAATGGCATCTCCTAGCCTTGTGATCCTTAAGGATGCTTTTTCATTCCACTAACTTGTCTAAATTAAAGTCATGGAGCCATAGCCCATTGTCTTGGGCTTAGACTAAGGCTCTAGAGTCCACTATGCTGAAAGTATTAAAAGAATGAATATTTGTTGTCAAGGAAACAAAATTTTTCTATACATATATTCAATCTGTTCCCTGTTTCCATTTGACCTAACCCTGACTCCTCTAGCCTTCACAGAACTTCACAAAATTCCAGCTTAGTTTTACAAATATAAAAAAGAAGAATTTTTTTTATATTATAACAAGGATTTTTATATTATAACATGAAAAAATAAGAATACTTTCAGACATACAAAAAAAAATAGACAAAAAGGAATTCCTTTGGAACAGTGAGCTTTACCCTCATATCATTACCCTTCTACTCTTACCCACTGTGTACATTAAGGATCCCATTGAGCCTTAAGCCTTTCATCCCTGAGACTGGAAAAAGAGAAGCAATTTCCTTACTTTCTCACATTTTAGATTTTAACCTGATGCACTAACACTAGATAATTAACAGGTTTTCTAATCAATATTAAAGAGACCTTAGGCCATATTAAATAACCAGGAATAAAACACATTCTAAACTCTATCGTTTCCAAAATATGAAAACATTTAATAGACTCAATAAGAGCATCTTTTAATAATTTTTCCATTTGCAATTATTAGATACACATAATTCTACAAAATATTTTAGATATACTAAAATGATCAGATTAAACACATTGAATAAGATAAATTCAAAGTTTTATTAGAATCCTTTCAACATTTAATATCTCAATAAAATATCAGCTATAAAATAGCTTTTTCATGCTAGCTACTGCTTATTTACATCTATAAAAATTTTTAAATAAAAAATCATTGCTTAATGTTGCTATTTCATGCTCAATATAGCTTGTAAAAATAAATTCAAATAAAAACTATATTGAAGTAGCATTTCTTAATTATTAGGCAAAATTCCAAAAGTTTGACAATCAACTCTGGTTTTTAAATCTTTGGGGAAACACATGCAAAATCTTTGCTAATGGGAATGCAAAATGCAACCCTAATAGAAATCACATAATTTAATCACATGTCTATGGATGTACCTAAAACACACACTGGTGAATATATAAATGCAAAGATTCACAAGGCACTTAAAGGGAACACTATAATAATAGGAAGGGATATAAATCAACTCAAAGTTGTACCTATAACAAATTTGTTAAGTACAATATGGCCCTGTGTAAGTGTCATTTAAAATGTTCTGAAATCAGAAATCTCTCTCTCTCTCTCTCTCTCTCTCTCTCTCAGCAAAATTGAGACTGTGAATAATTATATAAAACAAATATCCTGGATTCATCATCAGAAAAACTCTAAATAAAATAGAAAATTGTAGATGCTATTATTGAAAAATCATTTCAATCATTTATCTTTGTGCAGCTTATCACAATCCTGATATAAACAATGTTTTCTGACTATTAATAGAATATTAGAAATTTAAAATTATTGCCAGTTATTTAGATGTGATACTTATATTGTGGTTAATTTTAAAAGACTTGTTATTTTAAATAACAACAGATATTTACATATTAGCTGATATAATTTTGGGGATTAAACTCAAATTAATCATGTAGGACATAATGAGTGAGACTGTAAATGAAACAAGATCAAATGTGTCATAATCAAGGTTGAAACTGAGTGTTTTATGGTTTGAATATATAGCATCCTCAAAAATCTCATGTGTAAGACAATGCAAGAATGTTCTGAGGTGAAATGATTGGGTTATGAGCACTTTAATTTAATCAATGGATTTATTCACCAATAGGGCTTAAATGATCAGTAACTATAGGCAGGATAAGCAGGTAGTGGGGAGTTAGAGAAAGGTAGGTCCTGGGGATATGCCTTTGGGGTATACCTATTTTATCCCTGGTGAGTGGAGTTCGTTCTCTCTCTCTCTCTCTCTCTCTCTCTCTCTCTCTCTCTCTCTCCTTCCTGATACCATGTTTTCAACTGCTTCTCTCTTCACAGCCTTCCACTATAGCTTCCACCATGCTATTCTGCCTTACTTGGGCTCAAAACAATGGAGATGGCCTTCCATGGACTGAAACTTCTGAAATCATTAGCCAAAACATAATTTTCCTCCTTTAAATTTTTCTCATCAGGTCTTTTGGTCACAGAAATAAATGGCTGACTAAAACAGAGTAATATAATTCATGTTTTTCCTGTGTTATCTTTAATAGTGCAAAATACTATAGGGCTTCTGAACTACTTTAATTCTTAAGACTACAAGGTAATTTTATTATTTGTCTAACTTGACTGGTATTTTACTCTGTTTTGACGAATATCAGTGAGAGATTAATGGCTAATTGAGTGAGCAGTTGCTCTTTTTAACATTTATAATATTTTATATATAACGTTTAAACATATTTTATGTTCTGCTTTTGCATGTGTGTTTAACATTTACATGTATTTCTTAAAAACAAAAGATGATGAAATCCTTGAATCCTCTCCACTGCTCTCTAAGTCTTTTGCCTCTCAGCTCATTCTAAAAATCAATGGAGTCATGAATTTGTTCATTCCAAAATCAATGGAGTCATCTTCAATAGCCTCCTTTTTCTTGCAGACTGCCCCTTCATTAAAATACCGTCAATCTTTCTCCAAACTGTCTATTTAATTACATCATCTTCCACCAAAATCCCAGATTCAAGTCAAAAATCTCTTAATTTACTTTTTTGAATGAGTTCTCATTTACCATAAAGTTCACCCATGTTAGGTTTATAGCATGATGATTTCTACATCTGTGTAACTTGTTCACAAAAAAATAAAATAAAATATGGGACACTTCTAGTATCAAAGCACGCTTTCTCATGTCCCATATCCTACCACAGGCATATAGCTGTCTATTTCTTCAATCAGAGATACTCTATTGCTTATTCTTGAGCTTTCCAGAACTAGAATCATACAACATGAAGTCTTATAACTAGCTCCTTTTATTTAATATTATGTATCTAAGATTCATCCACATTGTTTTATACAATCGTATTTCTTTTATTCACCATTATTGTGGAGAACTCCAGTAAGTAAGCATACTACAATTTATTTTGTCTTCCTATTTATATGATGTTCTCACTTTGGAAGCTGTTAATGATTTAAGCTGCTAACATTATTCACAGAGACATCTTCCAAAAGTCAAATAAATCCATTCCTCTTGGGGAGGTATCTAGATGTGAAGTAACTCTGTCATAAGACACACACAAATTCAATTTAGTTTCCAGGTGGTCATGCAAATCATCCAAAATTGTTGTGCTGATTTATACTCATTATAATGTATATACAGGTTTATATTAAGCTATCACAATCCTCTGCTTAAACTACTTTTAATAGTC
Organism: Callospermophilus lateralis; assembly: GCF_048772815.1. Lineage (NCBI taxonomy): Eukaryota > Metazoa > Chordata > Mammalia > Rodentia > Sciuridae > Callospermophilus > Callospermophilus lateralis. The sequence goes on along the minus strand of NC_135312.1, from coordinate 46,735,093 downwards.
TCCTAATCAGTCTCCCTCAATACTATCCTTTCATCACCCAGTAGCTACACAGCACCCAAAATAGTGACAGCTTTTCTGAAGAATTACCATTTGAACAGAGATATAAAGGAAAAGAAAAGTGAAGTAAGGTGACAATAAGCAATATAAAAGCATATGTCAGAGACCTGAAGCCATCTTATGACTGATTTTCTCAGGATACCATGGAGGCCTTTGTAGTTTGTGAGGAGTAAGGTGGGAGGATAGTGGCAGATGCTTTCATGGTGATAGATGGAATCTAGATTTATGTAGAATTCAGAAATTTGTATTTTGCTCCAAACATGGTGATAAACCATTGGAAAATTTGAGCTTGAGGGTTGCTTTAAATGATCTACATTACTTTCAGCATGAGAAATTATGTTTTAAAAATATTTCTTCATATTTCCTGTAGTTTTCTCCCCCTTGCATGCAAAGTAAACCAGTGGTTTTCATTTAATACAATGAATCGATATTTCTTTAAAACATGAGAAAGGAAAATAGGTTTAATTGTGAAAAAATACACTGGATAAATAATTTAAAAATAAGTGATTAATATTGTTGTTTTGTTTTGTTTGTTGTTTGGTTTTGTTGTTTTTTATTTGTCTTTGCTTTTTGCAGTACTGGGAATTGTGCCCAGGGGCTCTCTCCACTGACAGCCTCAGCATTTTTTTTTTTTTTTTTTTAATGAGTGCATTGTAGTAATACATAGTAGTGGGGTTCATTTTGACATATTTGTAAATGCATATAACATAGTTTGCTCCATTTCAATACCCAATACTTCCTTTTCCCTTCCTTTCCTCCCTCTTTGTTCCTCTTCCTCTACTCTATTGGTCTTCCTTCTATTTCTTTTTAATTGGCGCATTATAGTCATATTGGAATGCATTTCACAGTCATCCTGAGGAGCATATGCAGAGGCTTTTAAGTTTGACCTATAATTACCTGTAAGGGGAAATCCCCTACTTAAGACAACATACATATCGCCACCTTCTCATGATTTTTTATTAAAAACTTGGGAACAAGCATTTAGTGTATGCACACTAGCCGTTATGAGCAAGACACAGGAATCTTTCAATCACCCCTCACTTAACATAAACCATACCTTACAAAAAAATCCAATAAAAGCTGAACAAAGAACTCAGGTACATATGTAAACACAGACCTACCCAGAATCCAGCAGTAAGTACCCACTCTTGGGTCTGGCCCTGCTGCTTCCTTGCAATGTCTCCATCAAAAAAATCTTAGTTCTCTGAACTATGGTGAATTATTCTCACTGCCCCTTCACTAGTGCTCACCCAAGTCCCACCAAAATAAGGATGTTAAATTTTTGTCATTCAGTTATTGACCATTGATATTTCTTCTTTTGAGAAGTGTCTATTAAGATCTTTTGCCCATTTATTGAGTGAGTTATTAATATTTTTGGCATTAAATTTTTTGAATTTTATATATTCTATTGTCAATTCACCATTGGAAAAGTAGCTGGCAAAGATTTTCTCCCATTATGTGGGCTCTGTCTTTGTGCTCTTTGTTTCCTTTGTTGTGCAGAAGGTTTTGAATTTAATGACATCCTTTAGTCTGCTCCATATTCCCAGCACATGTCCCCTGGGCACAATCCCCTCTGTGCCAGGCTTGGTGGATCTCATAGCAGGAGCATGCAGGGCAAGTGGACTAATGCTTGCTATGAACACCTGAGCTGTTGGAGCAAAAACCCACTATGCCAACTCTTCAAAATGAAGCCTAGAGTGCACCTCACACATCAGCTCACTCTATTGCTTTTGGATCACTCAGGTTCAGACCACTCTTCTGTTCCATGGGCTTCTTCTGAGCCAAATTTTCTTTGCATATTCTCTCTTTCTACCTGGGTCATCTCTCCCCTTGATGGTGAACCACGCTGGTGATGTTCTAGACTGCATTCTCAGGGTATTCTTTCCTGTCCTGTGTTTAAAGCACCTAAATTTTCTGTGTTTCTATGATTCTGATTTTGAATTTTGTTGGGTGTCATTCCAGGAATGACTTATGTCACTCCAGGAATATTGCCATTGCTTGAATCCTAAGCCAAGGAGCAACTGGAAATTGCACCCTTCCTCAATTTCGTCTTTCTCCCTCACACTTTTTATTTTTTAATTTGAGATAAAGTCCCCCTCTGTCACCCAGGCAGACCTTGAACTTTCTATCCTTCTGCCTCAGACCCCCAAGTGTCTGGGATTATAGGAATGTGCCACCAGGCTTAGCAAAATGAAGTGATTCACTTTGATATCTTCCCCCATGTCAAGCTCAGCGAGTACTACAATGATTGCCCCTCAATCTAAATGTAGATAATTAAGATCTTAAGGGCTGGGGATGTGGCTCGAGCGGTAGCACGCTCGCCTGGCATGCGTGCGGCCTGGGTTCGATCCTCAGCACCACATACAAACAAAGATGTTGTGTCCGCGGATAACTAAAATAAAAATCAATATTAAAAAATTCTCTCACTCTCACTCTCTCTTTAAAAAAAAAAAAAAAAAAATCTTAAAATTTCCTCAAGTAATCATCCTAGAGTAGAATGTAGAAAAATATTATCATGTGGATTACAAATAATTATTTGCTGATATTTGCAATTAGCAAATACCCAAATCCAGGCTACCTTTCTCTAATTAGTCACAGCAGGACACAAGGAGAACAGAATAGTTAACATTTTCATTGTCTTCCTGCCAGCACTTCTCAAACGTTTTTGAATTCTAGAGCTGACAGAAGAACTTAAAAAAAAAAAAAAAAAAAAAAAAATTTGCCAATACCCCTACCAGATGTATCAAATCTTACTCTCTGAGGATGGGAACTGAGCCTATAATCTTTAAAGCTCCTCAAACTTCAGCCTGACACAGCCACCCGACACAGATCTTGGGTTAGTTTCCTATTGTTAATGTAACAAATTACCATAAACCCAGTAGCTAAAAACATATATTATCTTAAAGTTTTCATCATCAGAAGTCAGGTCACATAGTGATTAGAGACCTGCTGGTTTCAGGAAGAAATCAAAGCCTGCAATTTTCCTAAAGTCTTCTTGAAGAACAAATTCTATGCCTTTTTCAGCTTCTAGAGGTTACTTGCATTCCTTAACCTGTAGCCAAATCACTCTGGTCTATGATTCATCTTGACACCTTCTCTGACTCTGATCTTCCTCCTTCTTACAAGAAAACTGATGACTACATTGGTGACACCAGGATAATCTCCCCATCTCAGAACCCTTGACTTAATCATATTTGTAAATCTTTTATCCATATAGGGAACACATATCTAGGTTTGGGGAGTTAAGAGATATATACCTAGAGGGCATTAAACTTGTCACTTCCTTTTTTGGTTGAAGTGTACGCAAAAAAGCACACAAAAATGTACAGCAGTTTGAGAAGGGAGATTCCCCAGATATCTTCATACTATGTTGAGGTTCACTTATAAGGAGAAAATTGAAAAGGATTGAGATTAGGAATTAAGGGATAGCCTACATTTCATAGAGAAAGAGCAAAGGCAGTATGAGAAGAAGAAAGAGAAAAAGAAAATTAAAAAGAGGATAAAGGAGAGAGATTAAAAAAAGAAAAGAAAAGAAAAAAGTGAAGAGTAAAAATGATAGAAGGAAACAGCAGGTGGGAAAGAAAAGAAAACCGGAAAATGAAAGTGTTAGAGTGGGAAAAAATTGAGTAAAATATATTAAAAGTATTGAGAATAAGTATGATATTTTAGTACTATATTAGAGGAATCTGAATTATAAGAAGATATCAATAGTACTAAATGCTGGAGAAAACAGATTCTTTTAGGAAAGGTCAATTGATTTGGTCACAAATATTATAATAATTATTACTACAATCAATATTCATTGTAGGTAACCCTGAGGCATAAATTCCTAAAGTGCACTCTGAATAACAAAATAATAAAATCACATTCTTCAGAAATAATAAATAAGCATATATAGATTTTTTTTAACTATACATAATTATATTCTAATTAATTTAAAAATTTTGCTTCAATTATAGAGTGAGCATCCTTGCAATTGCTGAGCAAGTTAGCTGAAAATAATTTGGGACCAGTTTCATATCTGATGATATGGGTTTAATTGGTTAACAAAATGTCCAACAAGAGAGAATATAATGAAACAAACCAAATGTTTTTCACACCTAAGCATCATATTAAAATACAGCCAACCCAGCACCACAGGAATAATTAGTTGATGACAAAGTACCATTTTTATATGTAAATCACCATTACCAAACTCATACCTTTTTGTAGTATGTATTTTAAAATTAATTTGTTTTTCTTATCACAACTATAATACTTCACACAAAATAATAATGATATAAATAAGTACAAGCACATGCACACCACTGGTAAAATTTTAATATTTGTCATTTCATATCTTATATTGAGTAAAACTTAATCATTTTGGTAAACCATCATATTTTACTTAAGCATTCCATCAGGTAAAAAGCAATTAAAATGTTCCAACCTATATAGTAATTCTGAAAATGTAGTTACTTCTAACAGTATATTAGAGTTAGTTTTTTTAGATTTTCCAACTAATGTTGTACTATTTGATGTTAAAATTAGCCCAAGTTTTTAATATTAAAAAATAGTAATGTGCATGTGTAATTAACTTAATATTGATTAGAAAAATACAAAAATAAAGGGAAATCTAAATATAAACTTTAAAGAATAGAGAGCTATTAAAATTTACAAAAGAATAGAACATGGTTTGCTAAACTTGCCAATGCTTGAAACATCAGTAACTGAGACTTAATTTCAACAATTATCATGCTGATCAATTTGTTTGCTCTTAAATCACTTTAGGCAATTAGCAAGGGAAAGTGCTGGAGGTTCTGGGAGACAAACTAAAGTTAATTTACTAATACTTTTCTCTCCCAGGAACTAGGATAAATGATTTCTCAGAGAAATAGATATACAAGGAAATAAGTTGCACTCTATCATTTTCCAGATTTTATTATCAGAATCTCTGGGTCTTAACAATTTATGCTTAATAATTAAAAGCTACACCTCTGGGTAGAGAAGACTACTATTTTCTCAGACAAGTCCTACTTCCACTTCTTAATATAATTGCCTTATACCAAATATAGCATTTTATTTTTTTGTATCATTCTGGGACCAATGGATGTGGGTTTAGCTTTTGCCTCAAGAAAATATTACATTAGTCAAAATGTTACTTAAAATTAATTCTAAGTTCATACTGCCTCGCAGGCAAACAAAGTAAAATAAAATAAAATTACTCCCTAGAATAATTTTCATCCTATCATATCCTGTCATAGGACAGATGTAGCTTATTAGGAATTTAGAAATCAATTCAGTGATGGAATAAAGATACCTCAAAGAGCAAATATTTAAATATCCAATATTTAGATGTTAACTTTCTTTCCTTTTTAAAAATTCAGGAATAAACTAAAGTACAAAGTTTAATTTATTCCAAAATAACTAAAATCTAAAAAAAAAAAAAAAAGCCCACAATTATCACCCTCAATGTAAGGTCCTTGCTTAGCATTTGGGCGGCCATCTTAAGTGACAGCTGCCATTTTTAAGAAAAAGTTTTGCTTTCCCACCCAAAGGCCTTTCTGAGAAAGGCTCACCTCTCTCTCATACCAACCCCACCCTTAACAGTCCGAATTAGGACCTAATCCCTAAGGCTGCCCCATAAAAGTCCCAGAACTCAAGCCTGTGTTGCCTCTCTCCGTCTAAGGACAGATGTGCTTTTATTTGTCAGCTCTGACAAATAAACTCTCAGGTGTATCTCTACCTGGTCTCCGTCTTTCATTTCTAGCTCACAGGCCTTCCGGTTCCTCGATTTCCTTTTGCTCAATTTCTTACTGTGCTCACTCCCAGCCAAAAATATCTCATGGAATCCCAGGCAATTATTTCCTACTGCTGGTTTTCCTTGGAATGAACAAAATTCTTTTAAAGTTGAGTTAATTGAAACCTACATCTATTATATTTTAAATTATAAATAAAACCTTGAAATAACAGTGCCTGGTACATATTAAGAAAGATCAATAACTTTATTATCATCATTATTATTGGATGTATTATTGGACTTAGAAAACATTAAACAATTGCTAGAACATGCTCTGTTATTGAAGTATCAGTCCTCTACCCACAAAATTTAGAAAACATGTCATTCCCAAGTGTTTGCAAATAATATACTTTTAGTGTTGTTCATTTTCCATATTAATGTTTCCCAAACTTCCTGTTATCTAAAGGAAAGTTTAGACCAGCAAGATACTATAATAGTATGAGAAAATAATCATTCTGGTTATACCTCAGCAGGGTGCCAGTTACGCTTGTGGACTGCTGGAGCTCAGAACCTCTGTCATGAAGATCAGTTGATAGAACAAGTGGTTCATTATGTCACCATGTTTATCATATCTCAGATCTCAGAACTGAAGTGGGAATGTGACTCCTTTGCTAGGAAGTGACATCTGTGATGACACATTTTCATGTAAGAGATCCAAATTTGTACGGGAAGTGCCCACAATCCTTAGTCTTAAATGAAGGTCCTGTTTTGTCATCTAGTGTCTTAACCCACTTACTGTTTTTTCTTGCTCTACAAATTGCTTAGCTCAGTTCCTACTAAAGAAAAATTTCTTCTCAATCATGTACTTCTTTCTTTAACTAGAAAATTGACCTATACAGAATCGTAAATCAAAATTATATTTGATCCTTCTGATATATGTATCCTGAAATTCCAGAGAGGATGACGATTATAAAGATCCCTTAAAAATCACCCTTTTTGCCAGGCTTGTGCAGGATATGTTCGTAATCCTATCTGCTCAGAAGGCTGAAGCAGGAGGATCTAGGAAATTTTATAAGACTATGTCTAAAAAATTTAAAGAAAAATTAATTAAAAGATATGAAAGAGAGAGACAGACAGAAAGACAGAAAGTTTTGTTAGGTTGCCTTAGCTTGTTCTCTCATCACAGGCCACCATGCCCCAAAACTATGTTTTTAACAACATTGCCTCTTTCCATACTTTAGTAACTTCTATTACTTCAACAGCAGCAGAAACAAGTTCTGCTAAAAGACAATTCTCTTTTTGCTCTAACATGATACTCCCTTAGTGTTCTATTTTTCTTTTGTTTCCCTGCTTTTTCAGTCAGGTTTTGCAGTTTTTATCATTTTAATTATTAAGTTGTCTTTTTTCTTCTCCCAAGAATGCTTACCTGCTTGCCTGTCTGCCTATCCTTCTTGATTTTGGGTCAAGATATTAAATGCTGGTTTTGATGTTGTTTTTAGATGCTCAGTTGGCCCAGGATTCTCCTATTAATGCCCTGCCTGGTTTCTCTTTCAGGTATGTCACTTTCCCTGAACCTCCTCTTAGAGTCCTAGTTACACATTTACATATTATGATATCTAAGGGTATATGTCACACTGAAATAATCTTTAAAAATGATAAGATGTGACAGCATTATCTTTTTAGGCTCCTTTCAAATCTATTTTATTTTTAACCACTTAAATGGGCCCAATTCTAACATGAATGATTATCTTAAGTATTTTTATTATTGATTTTATATCTGTGGTTTTTTAAGGTACCTCTCAATACTTTCTTGGTTCCAGCCTTTCTCTGGGCATCTTCCATGAGGTCATGCATCTTTTTTTTCTGATGGCTTTCTCTGACCCAAGTCAACCTAGTAATAAGTCATATATCATTGCTCTTATTAAAACCATTTAAAGGATTACAAAGAGCAGCAATTTCTCTGTCATCTTTGGGTTATTGTTTTGTTTATACTGTGACATAATGAAAAGGTCTTAAAAAGTAATTTTTAATGAATAAATAAATATGTATTCTTAGGGTCAGACACCTTGGTGCACAACTGTAATCCCAGCAGCTCCAGAGGCTGAGGCAGGAGGATCATGAGTTCAAAGCCAGCATCAGCAAAAGTAAGGTGCTAAGCAACTCAGTGAGACCCTATCTCTAAATAAAATACAAAATAGGGCTGGGGATGTGGCTCAGTGGCCGAGTGCCCCTGAGTTCAATCCCCAGTATATATATGTATGGTATGTGGGTCTATATATGTATGTGTGTGTGTGTATATATATATATATATATTCGTTCTTAGGGTGTCATCAATCTATTTCAGCTTGCCTAGTTTTAAGTTTTTTGATGTTGTTTTTAGATGCTCAGTTTTAAGATGAGTTTAAAAACATACTTAGTTTTAAGTATGTTTCCCCTGTATTCCTTGATCTTTCCCACAATTTGCTTGCTGTTATTTGCAAAGCTGAAGTCACTTCCTGAGCTTCTTTCATCAACATCTGAAATTTCTCTGATGTCACAAGTTTCTACACTCTTTTAGTGACAACAAATATCCTACAACAAAGCATTCAGGTACAAGCTTTCTGTACCAACTTGATGTGTGTGACAACCTCATTGAAAATTTCTTCTACCCGAGCCAAATAAAAGCAATTTTTACACGAAAATAACATCGCACCCCTTCCTACTTAGTAATCAGTAAATATTCACTACTTCCCTTTAATTAAATATGCTATGTCTTGAAGTCAACATCCACAGTCAGGGCTTATAAAATTAACAAATTAGACATTCATTGAAGCCATGTATTAGAAGAGATGTGGAAGTTGCCTTTGAAACTATTGGGCCAAACGCACAAAGTATAGTAAATTATCCACGATGATTTCCCTTCAATGCTGAATACAACTGATAAAAAGATAAAGCAGTACAGTGATTTTGACTGTTGATTTAATGTGAAAATGAATGCTCAAAACTAAAGTTATAAAGCAAAACTGCATGTTCCAATGCTTGTACCCCATGTGACACATGACTTGTCTCTGAGGTTTACAGTCACAGCCTGTAGGCTTTGTTGAGAAAACACAGGGGAAAAAGGGTCTCCTAAGGATCAGTGTGTACAAAGCCTGGATACTGATCACGTTGAGAAAGAAATACTTTCTTTTGAGACTAAAGGACTCTCTTTTCTTGGTTCTCTAATCCCTGGCTCAGCAGTATGTATTTGGTTAGGTTAGCTCTGTTATTCAAGGTCAGCCACAGGGGCATCATAGTGACACTACTTAAAAACAGCCACCGTTTTCCCTCCCTTTGAAAATCACGATCTTGAATCTTAGCACTAAGTACTAAGAAACACTGAACATTTTTATTTATTTAACTGATATTTATTGAACAAATCCTAAATGCTCTAGGTGTTAGGATTCAAAGGGTCCACAAAGCTAGATGGCCATCAGTCTAGTCAAGGAGGCAGATATTTAAATAACTGTTAACACAAGCACATACTTATATATATTTTTTCAGTTTTGAAACATGATTTTTTCACACTTCACTGTACTTTGTCATTACAAGTATTTTATTTGGGTAAGTAATATGATTCAATTTGTCTTCTAAAAGGTCAATGTACTTATGGAATACGCTGACTGTAAAATAATACCAGAAAGGGAACAATTGATAAGCCTATGGGTAACCAAATGGACTAGAGTAGATACTGGGGAAAATATAGAGATTTGGATTACATTTTGGGGTGAAATTTACAGAACTTACTGATAAATTGCATGCAGAAAAGATAAAAAGGGTAAAAAATGACTCCCAGGTTTCTAGACTGATAAATTGGGCATATGATTTAATAAGTGTGTGTTTTTCTAAGAAATGTTAAGACTGGACTCCACTAATATTGAAATTTAAAAACAAGAACTCTTGTGGAAATTTTTATTCTTCATTTATTATGTCAATCAAGAAAGTTCACGAGGTGTGGTAGTCCATGCCTGCAATCCCAGCAACTCAAGAGGCTGAGTCAAGAGAATCACAAGTTCAAGGCCAGCCTCAGCAATTTAGCAAGGCCCCAAGCAACTTAGTGAGAACTTGCCTGAAATTTTAAAAAGAAAAAAAAGAAGATAAAAAGGGCTGAGAATGTGGCTTAGTGGTAGCACCTCTGGATTCAATCCCTATTACCAAAAAAAAAAAAAAAAAAAAAAAAAAAAAAAATATATATATATATATATATATTCAAAATAAAAATTAAAAAAAGGACTGGGAATGTTATTCAGTGGCAAAGTACCTCTAGATCAAGCTCCAATACCCACAACCCAAAAAGTTAGGAGATAGAAATAACCCTGATTATTTGTAAATAGGAGTTTCAATATAAATAATTATAATTCCGTAAAAACTAGTTAACTACTTAAAAGTATACTTTAAGAAATCTGCAAGCACCAGGGACAAATTGGCAACTAACTCTTCTGGAATGAGGAAGAGAAAACAATAAGGAAAGAAGACGAAGGAGAGACTACCACCCAGCAAAGGCAAGATTCAGTCTTCTGCAAAATGTGCATGGCTGCCAGAGGGACACACAGCCTGCCAGTGAAGACCTGTGTCTTAGGTCTTAGACTGACAACAGTTTATAGAAACAACCAGCTGTTTGGATGCGGGCTAGCTGCAGCCTTCAGAAGGGCTGCTGGAGAGAAGTTGCAGCCTGAGAGCACAGCTGGAGTTGTCTAGTCCAGGCCCTTGGAGCCTCAGACAGAATAATAAATATGGAGAACTTGAACCTGAAAGGGTAAAGTCTTCCTACCAATTATATATCCCTTAGTGAGAAATATAACTTCCTCATTGGGCGAACATCAGAGAGAGTACACCACAAACTCAGACAGCATAGCCCACGCTACACCTGGGCTGCATAGTCTATGTATGTATGGTACGACCTATTGCTCCCACACCACATGAGGTTCAATCAGGCATAAGATAAAATGATGCAGGCAACAGAAGAGATAGACTAAATGTATGAGGCTGTTAGCATAGCAAGACATGCTGTTTTACAGCAAACATTTTTATATTAGAAGCACACTCTAAAATACGATAAAAATATAGCAAATACATAAATCAGTAACATTTATTAACATTATCGAGTGTTATGTACTAAGCATAGTTTTACATGCTATACTTGTATGTGACCACAATGCAGATTTGTTTACCCAGCATCACCACGAATGTGATAGTACATTGTGCTCCAATGTTGTGAAAGCTATGAATCTCCAGGAATTTTTAAGCTCCATTTTAATCTTATGGGACCACCATCATACATAGAGACTGTCACGTACCAAAAAGTCATTGAGGAATGACTTTACTATCATTTTGTGAGATTCCCAGTGCCTTCTATTGATTAACATTTGTTCAGCTGGCAAAGGAGTTTACAGAGCACGTCTCCAATATCACAAAATAAGGTAAACAAGGATTGATTTGGAAGTTTTAAGATGATAAATTTATAATTGGTGCAGCCTTTATTATTTCTTTTGATAATAATTTTCTGCAGATATTTTAGTTACCTTAATTTAATCTACCATATTAAGGGCATTAGCTGAATGTTACACCATCATTAACAAAATTCTACAGATGTCAAAGAAAAACTGCTCTGGATATTGGTAAGGAAAGAGTTATTAGAAAAAAATGATTGCAAGAGTGGGAAAGAGACTGTTATAATGGGAATGTACAGGAACTACATACCAGAGAGAAAGTTCTGACCAGGAGATCTGCAAACCTCTCGAAAGGTAGAGAGAAAGGGCTTTTGTTTCATACAATGGGGTAAATAAGGCTAATATGGGTGAGCAAGTTGGATGAAGGGAAGATAGTTGATCAGAAAATGTTTTATCCTGAGGCCAGTCTGTTCTTGAGAGAGGGTCTTAAGGAGTGATTGCTGATTCAGGCTGAAGTTATGTCAATTTTAAGTGCCTGGGGAAAGGAAAAAATGTTAACCAAAGTTTGGTTAACAAGCATTTTGTTCCATTGATTGGTGGAGACAAGCAGTTCAACTAATCATTTATTAGGTGGTGGTGGGGCGGGGTAGGCAATTTGAAGGGTCTTTTGGCCTTGTCATAGATTTAAAAAAGTGAGGCATCCTTAAGTCTTGTCTGAGCCACATGTAAAGAAATGGTTCTTTGCTGGAAACCTTTTGTAAAATTTACAATGATTGGGGAATCTCCTTAACCTCTGCTCTTCCAGGGCCATAGGTTAAGTTCAACATTGTTATTTCTGATCTGTTTGGAAAATAAATATTGTCCTTTTCAGTACTGTTTCTGTAATAACCAGCTGAAGCAAATAATTTGTCTTCTCAATTATTCCCAATAAGCACGTATAAGATTCTTAAAGTTAAAATACAAAAACAGGTCCTTTAAAATTACTTGAATTTCAGTGTTCAAAGAAAATAATGAAGAAGGAAAAAGCTAAAACAATGAGATTATACAATAAAGCTTTCATATAAAATTTTCCCTTTTTAATGGAGTTAACTAAAAGGATGAAAAACTAGAAGCATTGCATGGTGTTCAGCACTCAGGACAAATCATGATGTAGCCTATGCAAAACAATATGGGAAAATAAATCCATAATTGAAGCTAAGGGAATTGGTGGGGGAATAGGGGAGTGGAGATTGAACTCAAGGGAACTCGACCACTGAGCCACATTCCCAGACATATTTTTTATTTTATTGAGAGGCAGGGTCTCCCTGAGTTGCTAAGCACCTCACTTTTTGCTGAGGCTGGCTTTGAACTTGTGATCCTCCTGTATCAGCTTTAGGAGCCACTGGGATTACAGGCGGGTGCCACAGTGCCTGGCTCAGAACGTTCTAAAAAAATGAAGTGCAAAGTTCAGCAGAAACTCTTTTATTTACTACATCTCAGGTTAAAATTCTAAAAGTAATCTTAAAGTGACTGTTGTTCTTTTTGCCTTCTACTTCACTCTTTAATATGTTTTCACAGATGGACCACAAGGAAAAAAGAAAAGTCTCAACTGCAACTATTTAGACGTGGTCTATTTATCATAAGCTGATAGAATGTGGAGAGTGTGCTTAGGCATATTTCAGTATGAAATCCTAATGCTGTTGAAGATGATGATGGTGATGATACAAAAGGCATGCAAAATAAGGAAGCCATAACTCTGAAGGACATGGGTATTGACAGGGAAGAAATTTTAACATTAGGCCACAAACCTAAAACAAAATTAATAATCCTGATTTTTTTCTATGTTAACTTATTTATTTTAACTACATCTCAGTTTTAACTGCCATTTATAGGAGGGCAATATTTTTCTGCCTAGAAAAGCTATTGCAAGGGAGAATTAAATTAATTTGTGAAAGCCTTTGTAATTTCAAGCTATCCTTAAATCATCCTTTTCAACTACTCTGGTAAGGAGAAGTATCCAATGCCATGTTTTAAGAGCCAATTAATTTTTAAAGTCAGAAAGATATAAAATAGGTATATACCTGCCCAGGGAGAATTTTGTTTATTGCTCTGACTTATAATAACAGGTCCCAAGATCAAAAGTAAAGCTATGTCTGCCTTACTATCAAAATATATTTAAAGTCACAAACTACAAATTAGCCTGAAAAAATGATAAAACTCTTTTCCTTTCCTTGTCTAATCCTCGATAATAGGTTTTTATTCTGTGTGACCGCAAACCGTAAAGAACTTGTCTTCTTTTTCTTTATCATTGCAATTAGCTATATAAACTCTGACAGAGACTCTATTCTTTGACCCAAACATTAGTAAGGCTGCTCAGAGTCCTCTGCTTAACTGGATCCAACCCTGGGCTTCCCCCTCTGTCTTGGTAGAATCCAGTTTAAGCAAGAATCTTGTTAAGTCCTTTGTGTCAGACCACTTTTGACTCTCCATCCTGGCTTGACTTCACATAATCAAATCAGATCCTTTAGGCAGAAAGTCCTTATCCTTGAAAATTTCTATCCACCTCCTCCCCCATCTTGATTCTTGATCATAAATCCCCGTTTATCCTTGTTAGATTCTGAATTGAGTTCAATATCATTCCCCTACTGAAAGACGCCATTGCACTGATCCCTGTGGCTATGTTTCCCTCACCCTTGATTAAAGTCAGGCTCACCAACTTTAACAAGTGTCATGTGTCAAAGTAAAATAACGACTCTTCTCCTAAGAAAATGAAAATATAGTTTATTCTAAGACAAATATGTGGCCATGACCTAGCAACACAGATTCAAGTTACCATGAATGACATGTTCCATTGTGGAAGAGGTTACATGAACTTTCATAATCAGAATTAAAAAAAAAAAAAGAAAAAAGTCAGGACTGGGGATATAACTTGGTTGCAGAATCCAGGCCTAGCATGCATGAAGCCCTGAGATCAATGCCTAATACCCCAATAAATAAATAAACAAATAAATACCAAAACAGTCATAAACCAATAAGTTGGTGGGAACATGAAGTAGGTAGATTACCACCTTGTGAGGAAGTTTGTTTTATAGGTTTCAAATGTTACAGAATCCTTAACTTGAAGGTTGGTAAAGGCTAGAGGCCTGCTAGCTTAGTGATACATTCCAAGAAATTTACATAATAGTCCAAGAATGTCAGACCAGATTTAGCCATTCAAGGTAAATGGCTGTTAAAAAGCCTGAGATAGCCCAAGACAATTTTTGCTCTTGACCTACAATATTCCATTTCTCCACAATGGTGATGTTCCCGTTAGCCAAGGTCAAGCAGTCTGCAAAATCTTTAATATAGACACAGCTTGTTCAGAGAACTTCAGTTGACTCATGAATATTTTTTTACTGTTTTACAACTTGAATGCATCAATTATTGGGCCTCGTTCCTTTTGTAATGACAGGCCCTGGAACATAGTCAGTCTTTAGTGACTGAGTCTCTGCATGACTCCACAGTCTCTCCCTGACAATACTCAAACAGGAGTAATCCTGGAGTCAATTTTCAAGAGTCTAGTTAGTTACCCCAATTCATCAACTGGTATTCCAGAGCACATTTCATTAACATTCTTTTCATATAGGTAGCACTTTTTAAAATATTTTCATCTACTATCAAAACAGATCATCCTCTTCCTAATATCACACATCTTTCACATATTTTCTTTTGTTTATTCTGTCAGTCCCACTTGCAATCAATCCATGTCCACACAGCCACAAGACACTGTAAAGTTATTTTCAATTATAAACTCATCTTAGTTTGCCATGCAGAGTCTATGTTTATTTCTATATTTGACACTGATAAAAAAAAATCCATGATGAATTTCTTAATGGAAATGAATAAAAAGGAGAGGTAGCTATTAGGGAGGATGGAGGACTAACGTGGGATTTTAGAAATGATGAATTTTATAAAATATAAGGACTAGAGTTCAAATTTAAAACTAGGAACAACTGTTTATTGAAAATAAAATTATAATAACCACATTAAATATAAATTCTCATATTTTGATAGAGAATGAATAAAGAGGATTTTGCATGAGACAAATAAAAAAGGTGAGGGTATTATAGTGGGTAAATTTTGTCAGCTAATGGTTATAAAAGAGGAGACAAAACCCAAAGGAAAACAGCTATTTTTTTGTGCACTAAACCTAGTTACAGCTTCCACAGATCCCAACATTTTGGAGATGCGCTCTCTAATGAACCACTCTCATGTAATTTAATTGTCTCAAATGGATCATTCATTCTTTTATGTTTCTTGCTCAAATAATCTATACCAAGGGTTATTAAGCAGATGTAACATTTCATCATGAAAACAACTTCAGAGAAAGGAAAGAATACACTGTGCATTCCTGAGTATAATAGTCACATTTTTTAAAGTGTCTAGTAATCTATTTGGTTGAAAGGTGCTATACAACGTAAGCCCATCATTTGCATAAATAGATTACATCTACAATTGGTTTGTAAAAGTTTCTTTAGAGATTTCCATTTCTTAATTATTTTCCCTGAGCCTTTACTTGCAATAACCATTCATTATTGACAACACTGTAAAGCTATTCTTTTTTCAAATAAAGCGCCTTATTGATTAAAGTAGCAAAGCACAGTAACTCAGGGACCCAGAGAGAAACTTCCATAATGATAATAGAAGGTAAAGAAGAAAATAATAAAAATTCCATAACATGATGAAATATAGGTAACTTCCAAACTATCTTGTTTTTTTTTTTTTTTTTTTTTTTAACTCAGATGTACAAAGAAGGGTCTTCCAAATGCAGATAAACTGAAAAGGGAAAGGCTATCAGGTCCTCCCTCTTTACCATTACTTCATGATGTGTGGTACCTTAACAGGAACTACAGACAGCCCTAGTAGGAGAGAGGATTGTAAACAAAATCTTTGAATGGTGCATGTTTGTACCCACGGTCTGCAATCCTGAGATTTTTTTAGCTTGCAGTTGTTGATTCAAAAGGCTCTCTGAGCGTGTTATTGGGGAAATTACACTCTTGTTGAACAGATCCCATTGACAGAGAAAATACTTCTAGTAGAAGTGAAAGACTGGGGTAGAGGAGGATAGTTTGTGTTCCTATCAAAGAATACGTCTTTTTTGTTTTAAGTTTTTCTAGGTAGAACAAACAAAATTACATATTATTTCAGACCTTTCTAGAGACAAAAACTTTTCTTTCTTTCTCTCTCTCTTTTTTTCCTATCAATATTTAATGCAAAGTAGGTGAGGAAGTTGAGGGAAAGTTTCCTCTGAGAAGTTAAGATTAAAGAAAGCATATTTATTTTTCATTAAGGTGAAATACACTGGGAAAGCTTTTTTAAAAAATTGTTTTGTTTTTGTCTGTTGTTAAAAATATACAAGGTAGAAGTTGACAGAAAAATAAAAATTTAAAGGGAGAAAAGTATATTCATTATCCTGTTTAATTCATCTCAGACTCAGTTATTTTAAGATACTGCATCTAATATTTCCATAACTGTATAATTTCACTTTAAAATTTTTACCTCTTCTTGGTAATTTATCAAGATAATTTGTCTTTTTTCTACTTTTGACATTAGTATGCAGAGTTTGTAATAATTTGAGCATATTAATGTCTAGGTCATACCTGGATTTCAGAAAAGACCAAAAGCATGGGATATGTCCATAGGAACTATTTATTTTGAGGTTAACAAAATATAAGTAAATGTCCTCTACAGTTCTTGTTCAAAGTAAATTTCTAAGATCAGTCCATGTCAGAATTCAGGAAATGACAGCTGCCACCTGGCTGTCAAGGTTAGTTTAACCAAAGATCTCTCAAACATAGATAAAGGGCACCAGAATCCCAATGTGATCCTGCTATTGCAAGTGTAATTTTTTTGAAGGTGGGTATTCTAGAAGACAACCAAAAGAACCCAACTGCCTAACTTTGGGTTATACTACTATATACAAGTAGCAACTGAAAACAACATGGAATTATTGCCCTACGACATAATGTTGGTCAGGAATTGGGCAGAGTTTAGCTGGATCCTTCATGCAGGGTCTCACATGTCTATCGTCAAAGTCTTAATCAGACTGTGTTCTCATCTGATGGCTTGGCTAGGAAAAATCTGCTTCCAATCTCTTTAAAGTTGTAGCTAGTTCTTATTTCCTTCCAGCTATATGGCTGTGGGCTCAACTTTTCTCTGGCTCTTGCAAATGGTTGAGCCCACATTTTCCAGTGCAGCTAGAGATTTTGGATTCTAACAAAGCACATGGAGCTTACAGGATAGAATATAGAGCCTGGAAAAGTTTATTCCTACACAGAAAATGATGTAGGGAACAACAGAGAGCCTAGGCTATTTGTTTCAGCAATTGTAACACAGAAAAGCCATTAAGGAACTACATTTAGCATGGTACTTACGATGTAGTCTTCCCTCTCATTTAACTATATTTTATTTTCTAACACTTCAATAAATTTCACTGTTTTCTCATACATAAAATCTTTCTCTCTCTGCCCCTCCCATAATATAATCTTCAAATGGAGAAGTACCTACTAAAGATAACAAAAAATTAAAAATTAGAGTAATAGTATTACCACAAAACTGGCCTCATGTCAGTAGCATAGGTCTTTAGGGATAGGAAAGAGCCACATTAACTTAATATTAATCAGTTCTCTTGACAATACGTTAACTATTTCATAACCTAGTACACGGTGGTAAATTTTACACACATAGTACTATGATACAATTTATACCCAGATTTTTCCCTAGAGATCAATTTTGATATTTTAAATTATTGCTTTAAGTATACATGGAAATAGTGGAGGACAGGAAGAAACAACTGGGGGAGGGGGGTCATATCCTTTGGGTTTAAATGCACTTTGGAAAATATGTGAGAATAGGAATCTATCCAGGATTAAACATTTAAAAAAAAAAAACAGGAAACTATTAATCACATAGTAAAGAAGTCAATTCCAGTACAATAATAAAATTAGAAACTTATAGATATAACTACCCTTCCTGTATATAGCTTATTTTGCCTCCTTCATAAAACTTATCTCCATGTGAAATCATCTGATTCCTTTATCTGTTTCCTAAAAACGAATCTATTTTTATCATCCTCCCTAGGATGTAAGATCAGTTAGAACAAATATCTTGCCTTGTTTATCACAGTATAATTAAAATCTAGAACAGCTCGTTGCACAGAGTAGAAGTTCAATAAATATTTACAAAGTCTCTTGTAAAGCCACTAGTCTATGGAAAGAATCTGTTGTTAACTCCATGCTCATTTGTTTCATAGCCAAAGGACTACTTGGTAAATATTTGATGATTATTTTATGATATTTAATATTTTATTTTAGAAGTTGATGTAAAGAAATAAATATCAATCTAGGAGTTAGAAAAATAAGCTGGAAACCTATAAATAACCTCTGGCCATTTGTATTGCAATTATACTTTCCACACATTTAAAGAGAAGATAATTTTATTTTCATCTGAAGATTGCGAAGCATGAATTTGAATTCTTTCTAACATTTGTGAATCACCAATAAATCATCAGTTTCTTTGTTTGCACTGGGGACTGAATTCTGGGTGCCATCCCAGTCCTTTTTTTTTTTTTTTTTTTTTTTTTTTTGGAGACATGCTGGCCTCAAACATGTCATCCTCCTGCCTCAGCCTCCTAAATAGATGGGATTATAGGCATGCCCCCACCAAGCCTGGAAATCATGAGTCTTTTTTTTTTTTTTTTTTAAGGAATCTTGGAAATCATTCAGAATCAACACTCTTATTTTCTAAACACACAAAACAAAGCCTGGCAAGACATAAGAACTTGTCCATCTTGCCTACGTATATCTCCTAAGAAAAGACTAGAAATCAGGTTTGCTGATTCCTAAATCCAATCTTCTTTCCACCAAATTTCTTGCCTTTTTAACAATTCTTTTTTCCACTTTGGTCCAGCTAGCTGGATTTGTATTTTGTTTTTGCCTTTGGTAGTTTTATGCACACTTCTTTTCATGTCATTGACACATTCCTTACCACACTTTTCACTGTTTTATAGCTGGCCTCAGATACTTAAGACAGATGCAATTTGGTGATTGCTTTGTCAGTTTTTCAATAAAGGAAAAGACAGCAGCCAAGGCATGTACCTGTTCTATTAAAAACAGGACAGGAAGACTAACAAGTTTTAAACTACTTTTGATGGCTCATATTAAGAAGCCTTGTCAGAATAAAGGGAACTCAAATTCTGATTGATTAGTGTTGTCTGCTACACTATAGTCTGCCATCATAGACCAAGGGTCTTGTGCTAATGCTATTTGTGTGATACTGAAGTCTGTCAAAATGTGATCACACCACCACTGTTCTGCTGCTACCATTACGAAAACAATGTGATGAATTTGCTAAGAGCTTCTCAGGGCACAAAAATTTTTCAATAAAGAAAATAAATGTGACAGTGGTATGCAATGTTTCAAGAATACTGTTCTCATTGCCTACTTCCTTTCTTTGATATAGTCTTCTAATATATTTCTACTTTCCCTACTTATCATTTTCTCTAAGTCAGTGTCAAAATTCAAGAAATGTTGAGATTGGCTAAATGTGTTTTATTGTCCTGCTTGTTATTTTACTTCTGGAAAATATCTGGTAATGTCGAGTACAGAACACTTTCAATGTTTATCCCTTTCTAAACTTTAACATTTTGTTTCCTTTTTAAAAGCCATAAAAACACAAATAAAGAAAATCCTATTGTACACATAGTATTCAAGATGCGATTCAGGTACTTCAATCCCAATAGTTACTTTCTAAATTGCTTACACTTGTCTTTGCTTAATTAGTTCCTGTTTTCTTTACTTGTGGTTTTCATGTTGAGTTTGTAAAATGCAAATATCAAAGGAAGTAATGATTGCTCCAAGATGTGACTTACCATAGTATTCTATGTGTAGTACTGATCTTAACTCTTCATATCAATTCCATAAATGGCAAATATTTTTCTGTTCAATCCAGATCAATTAGGACTTAGTGCAGATTCCTCTCACCTTTCAAAGTATTTTTGTTCATAAAATGAGATGCAGATTGAGAACACTCTCTACCTTCTCTAGCTCTTTTAATATTTTTATATTAAATATTCAGGGGAAAATCTCATATGCCAATCATAGTTAAGCTGTCTTCCTTAAAATCTACAATTATTGCCATGGAATGTACTCATTTATTGTTGACATCAGGTGAAATAAAACCTCTTAAAGAGGTTGCCTGTAATGCATATTGTCATTAACTGGCTCTGTCCACTTGGGGTATAAAATGTTCATTCTAACAGAAATTTCTCCTAGATCAGGGAATTTTTTAACTTATCACTTTATCAGGATGACAAAAGGGTTCACTTAAACTGAATGAATTCAAATCTTATAATGAGAAAAATTATTTAATAAAGAATAAAATTGTATACATATACTTAAATAATATGCATGTATAGTGATGTGTTTGTGCACATATTTGTGTGTGTGTGGGTGATATTTATAAAATTCTCAAATCCATTGCCTTTTACCAGTAAGGAAATATAATCATCCTTTACTGGTATTGGTAAAATTTCTTTATTATTATCTAGTATTGATTTCTGAAGGCATCAGTTTCTATACAAGTAGATCATTCTTTGTCCCCAGTTAATTGCAGTAAAGGTGAATATTTATTATTTTAAGAATCTGATGAATATTTGCAGTTTAAGAATATTTGAAAGAATAGAAATCAAGTGTTAATTCTTTAAATATTGATATGATTGAGAACCGAGAAAGCAGGCCATTCCTTTTGCATCCCTCCATGTCTACAAGTGGACGGGAATGAGAGTGGGGAGGCAAGGCAGGCATGACTCTGCCTCTGAAGCCAGAAAGGAGAAGTGAAAGGAGACAAGCAGAAACTGTCTGGTCTTTTGTATGAATGGCAGCAGTACAAGTATCTTGGTGGGCTCTCTAGAATAGTACCTAAGAAACGATAAGGTGTACAAAGAAAATGTCTACATATGTTTTAGTCAGTTTTTTTCACTCCTATGACTAAAAGACCTGACAAGAACAATTCTAGAGGAGGAAATTTTTATCTAAGTGTTCTTGATTTCAGAGGTCTCAGTCCAAAGAAGCCAGCTCCATTCCTTGGGACTTGAGACAAGGTAGAACTTCCTGGCAGAAGAGTGTGGGGGAAGAAAGCAGCTCACAGGATGATCAGAAAGCAAAGACTCCACTGACTTGACTCAAAATATACCCGGAAGGAATGTCTCTCATGACCCACTTCCTCCAGCTACACCCTACCTGCCTTCAGTTACCACTCAGTCCTTCTTAGGGGATTAATTCACTGATTGGGTTAAGATTGTCATAATCCAATCATTTCTCCTCTAAATCTTCTTGCATTGTTTCACACATGAGTTTTGGGGGGACACCTCACATCCAAACCGTAACAACATATGTTGTTAAAATTTACAGAATACAGGTGGCAATCTAAGTGAAGAGTTCTCTTATGGGAGCTTAGCATAAATGTGATGCAGTCTTTCATCATTAAAAGACTGTGGTAGCTTTTCCTGGGAACAAAATCTCAAGCCAGCTTCTTACACAGCAAGCCCTATACTCAACTATAACAAGATATGAGATTCATAACCAATATACACAGAACTCAGAAATACAACAGGCTAAATTCACAGGAACATGGAATTTGGGCTTACCTACCACTCTTTTGAAATACTGTATCCTTTGGGTTTCTTGGACAATTGGACAATACTACTTCAATTCCAAAGAGGAATTGAGAGGCATTTAATTTGACTTAAGCTTGATTAAACAAATGAGACTCACTGAATTGTTCTGAAAACAATCTTATTCTTGCCTTCTAAATGTCCAATCAAATACATCATGTAAGTCTGATTCTTTCCTGGCCTTTGAAACTTATCTTTGACTTAAGATTTAAGACAGACCTTAAAACATATCTGTAACTCTCAGAAACTCTCAAAAAATGAACTCTGTTCATTTTTAGCTCTGAACCTCATCTCATTTTCATGACTAAAAATGCTCTTTATATGAAATAGTCAGAACTTTAAGTTACATTTTGAGTTTGTTTCTCTCCTTTCTTAACTTTGACATGATGTTAGAAAGTCTTGCTTAACTGGTGCTGTCCTTAGTGTCAAGGTACATTCTGCCCTGGGAAGGTGCTCAGATATGCATCCAATACCAATCTACCATGTATCCAAACTGCAGGTACCATAAGTCAAGACAATCTCACTTGATTAGACAGGATGTGAAGTACAATCTATACAATCTACCCTAACTCTTTTTAAACAAGTTCAAGCCTTTCCTAAGAAGTATAGTTCACAAATTCAGCCTTGGAGATTGAGATGGATAGTGAATAAGAATTGCATGATTGGGTTTTGGCTTCTTTATTTGCATACTTATCATACTCACTTTGGAGTACCAGAGCATTTACCAACTGATATTTCATTTTTTGGTCTTGTGGGATAATTTTGGCATCCCAGTACATAGAAAAATAAATAAATATAACAGCAGCCATGCCTTCATTTTCTAAGCTATTCAGATCAGTTTCTTTACTTCCATATGTTATCCAAAATGATGGCTTCCAGCTTCACTATTTGAAAAGAATGACAGTGTATTATTGCAGCTCCTTAACTCCAACTTTCGTATTCTATGTTTGTGTTGATTATCAGCTATATTCTGTATAAGCTGGTCAGCATCTGTATCATCACTACAGTTTTGCTAAGTATGATGACAACAGAGATGTTTTAAATTCCTTTGGTAGAGTCATTTCTTGCATGAAGTCCTTAATGGCATGATTTGTATATCCCCAAAGTTCATATATTGAAGTTCTAAACTACAGCACTTCAAAAAATGACTATTGTGATAGAGCCTTCAAAGAGGTGATTTAGTTTAAATGGGGTTATTTAGGGGAGCCCTAATCCATTTTGACTGTTGTCACATGAGAAGATTATGACATAGACAGGCATAGCAGAAAGACTATGTAACAACATAGAAAAACTCCCTATCTACAAGCCAAGGAGAGAATCTTCAGAAGATATCTAGCATGTTGACCAGACTTCTTATATCCAGAGTTGTGAGGAAGAAAATTTCTGTTGTGTAAACCATGTAATCTTTGGTACTTTGTCATGGCAGCCTTGGCAAACAAATACAAGATGAGAGTTAGCAGAAAATACATCCTTGCTGGCTAAAAACAGGAAATGACATTTCTATTAAGATCACAGTCTCAGTCTTTACACCACAATAAATTCAGGAAGGGCTTCTATTTAACTATTTCAAATTCTTTATTATAAAACTCTGACAGTCTGTGAATCACAACTGTAATTTTGTATATCACCCTTTTACAGAAGGAGCCAGGTATTTTCCTCATCAACAGGAATTATTTTCAAAATGAGGAAAAAAGTACATAATAAGATCTATATTAAATTTAAAATATCTGTGCAAAACATGTTTTAAGAGAGAGATATGGCACAAGAAAATGAAGTTTTCATCATATAATTTCTGTTTAAATATACCAGTTTATATGGTCATTTCTCAGTTTAACAGGTAAGATTACATAGAAAATCAGAATTTTTGACACTATTTTGACAAAACAAATCTTAGATAATTAATGCATATTAGTAAGTAATTTCCTTATCTGAAAGAAGTATTTTTTTCCTTAATATGGTCAAAGATGATATGTCTACCAAAGTGAGCAAATGAAATCTAATATTAACCTTAATTAAAAGAAAGCATTTATTTGTTTGAGCCAAGAAAAATCTTATTGAATTTTCTCCCAAAGAATAAAGGCAATTATTACATTAAAATGGTTCATGGAATTTAGAAAAAGTACAATCTTTGTGATATAAGGTCTATTTATCCCATGAATAATAATAATGAAGTTAAGGAGCAAGAAACTAATCATCACCAAATCAATTCTCTCATACACATTTCTGTATCTGATCTTTGCTAACTGACAGATATTTCATTTCTTTAATGGCATATGTATTATTAGAATTCAAAGGACTTATTTCATGTTCACGTTCAAAAACAAACTTTTCTTACAGACTTAATAGTGATTTTTATCATGATTGATTCTCTTTGAGATCAATTGCTCTGTTAAGGTAACATTTGTTTAAGTTAGATTAGACTTTTTAAAGCTCCATGCATATTCAATTTGATTTAAAGATGGTTTTCTTTTTCAAAATGTAATGATTTCTCAATAGCTTGCAGAAATTTTATAGTTGTTTAAATACTAGATATATATATATATATATATATATATATATATATATATGGCAATTTAAGAATAATAGGTACAATAAAACTGTAGAAATCTCTTACATGGCAGTAAAACAATAAAATGTATTAAGTTTAAATACCCTTAGGAAGAAAACAATAACAAAACTTAAGAAGTTATAAAGTAAATGAGAAGTTTATATGACTTATGTTTTATAGGTGCATCAGGACAAATGCTACTGGGATTCTCTCCCAGATTAAGATTTAAGTCATAATTTAATATAACTTACAATGATGACATTTTATATATTATTGTTATATTCATCTTGGAAAAATCTATCAAGATAATATAAAACCTGACAATTCTAAATCTAAAGTAAATTGAGAATAAGGCTTTTTTTTTTACAAAGTCCGGTGTTAATATAGTTATGCATTACTTAAATAAGGTCTATACTTTCAAAGGAATGACCTTAGGCAATTTAATTGTTGTTCAGATATTATAGAATGTACTTACTTAAACAAAGATGCCTATAACATCTATAACATTGGTAGGCAGGAAGGTGATATGGTCTTATATGTTATACATTTGACCCCTGAGCAATGCAGGTGGGTTGGGGCACAGACACCTGAGTAGTTGAAAATTCATATATAACTTTTGATTCACCCAAAATTTTAACTACCAATAGCCTACTGTTGACTAGAAACCTTAAGGATAACATATACTATTGATTAATGAATAGGTTTTGCATGATATGTATTATATATCGTGAAAATTACATAGGAACCAAGATAAATTGTTCTTTTTTTAAAAAAAAAGTTTTTAGTTGTACATGAACACAATAGCTTTATCTATCTATCTATCTATCTATCTATCTATTTATTTATTTATTTATATTTGGTGCTGAGGATCAAACCCAGTACTTCAAACCCAGTGGTAGAGCACTCTAATACTGAGCCACAATCCCAGCCCAAGTGATAGCTTTTTTACTTTAATACATGATTTACTGGAAGGGTGAACAGCTCACTTAGAGATGACTAGTGCCATATAGCATTTTAAGCAGAATCTCCTAATACAAGCTTACCATAAGAGCAATAAACAGTGGCTATGAAGTTATTATAGAGGCACAGTTACACTGTGGTAAAATTAATATTTTAATTTAATACTGCATCTTTACATTTATTTACTTTTCTGTTGACTGCAAATAGTGTCATGTATAGTCTGTGTTTATGTGTTTTTAAATTTGAACTTTCCTGCATCAACCTCCTAAGCAACTGTAGTTAAAGACATGTACCACTGTGACAGTAAATTACTATATAGTAAATCTTATTCAAGGTATAGTCATTGGGTCTGTTTTTCTGGAATACCCTGACTAATGAATATACAATGTACATATGTATCTGTCTCTGTTTTGTGACTATTTGTTGTCTATTGATCAGGATTCCACTCCTTAGTCAGTGCTATGATATTTCATAATTGTATATTTTGTTATTATCATATTTTTATCTGGTAGAAGAAATCTTGTTTCACACTTTAAAACATCTTAATATTCTATCTTTATTATTTGTTCAGATAATTTCAAGAATTAAGTTGAAAAGGGGAAAATATTGGCATTTCATTGGCTTTTAATTAAATCAATAAATTAATTTTGGAATGACTTTTTAAAAATATTATAATTTTATCCAAGAATGCTACATGTATCTCTAGTTATTATTATCTTAAATTGCATTGCTCAACAAAGTGTGTGAGGAAATTCAAATAAGTACCACACATTTTTTTTAGAGTAATTATTAAGTATCTAAGTTTTTTCTTTGTCAGTTCATACTATTTTCACATTACAAGTTCTGAGTATAGCTGGTCTATAAGCATACATTTAAATTTTGTGTAAGTTTTTTAAACATAAAAATCAACCATTCTCATTACTTCTCAAGAATTTGTACTAGGTTTTCTAAGATATAGTTATGGCAGAGACTACTTTGACCTACTTAATAGTCCTTCACTTTTCCTTTACTGACAGATAACCTGATTTTATTTGAAGCAACTTTAAACCTGTCTCTTAGCCTTACTTGCAGAGTGGTGATATCACAGGTCATGGATTGTATAAGTGGAAGTTCTTAAAATTCTTAGGTAGGCTTTCCAGGAAAAAAAAAAAATCTTTAAACAGTAAGACAGAATCACAGTCTTTCATTTTGTCATTATTGCTACCCTTGTTCTGCCTCTTATTGCCCAGGCTAGGCAATAACAATCAGGGCACAGTGGCTATCTTGAAAACAATAACAAATAATCAGACCGGAAGTAAGATGGAGCAAAATCTAGAAAGGACCTCCTCCCTCCCTGAAGATATCATGGAAGCTCATAGCAGCACTGAACTTCCCACCTTCGATTACTCTTTTATGTTCATAATAATAATTGTCTCCCATTTTATGTAAGCCATTGTTTTTCTTCTTTTTTTTCTTTTTTGATTTCATTTCATTTTTAATCTATTTGTTATACATGACAGCAGAATGCATTACACTTCATATTACACATATAGAGCACAACTTTTCATATCTCTGGTTGTATACAAAGTATATTCACACCATTTGCGTCTTCATTCATGTACTTAGGGTAATGATGTCCATCTCATTTCACTGTCTTTTCTACCCCCTTACCCCCTCCCTTCCCCTCCCACCCTTTGCCCTATCCAGAGTTTGTCTAACCCTCCCTTGCTCCCCCTCTCAACCCCACTACGAATCAGCTTCCTTATATCAGAAAAAACATTTGGCATTGGTTTTTTGGGATTGGCTAACTTCACACAGCATTATATTCTCTTTTTATGTTTGTTTTTTTATTGGTTGTTCAAAACATTACAAAGCTCTTGACATATCATATTTCATACATTAGATTCAAGTGGGTTATGAACTCCCATTTTTACCCCAAAGACAGATTGCAGAATCATATCAGTTACACATCCACATTTTTACATAATGCCATATTAGTAACTGTTGTATTCTGCTACCTTTCCTATCCCCTACTATCCCCACTCCCCTCCCCTCCCATCTTCTCTCTCTACCCCATCTACTGTAATTCATTTCTCTCCTTGTTTTTTTCCCATTCCCCTCACAACCTCTTATATGTAATTTTGTATAACAATGAGTGTCTCTTTCCATTTCCATGCAATTTCCCTTGTCTCTCCCTTTCCCTCCCACCTCATGTCTCTGTTTAATGTTAATCTTTTCTTCCTGCTCTTCCTCCCTGCTCTGTTCTTAGTTGCTCTCATTATATCAAAGAAGACATTTGGCATTTGTTTTTCAGGGATTGGCTAGCTTCACTTAGCATAATTTGCTCTAGTACCATCCATTTCCCTGCAAATTCCATGATTTTGTCATTTTTTAGTGCTGCGTAATATTCCATGGTGTATAAATGCCACATTTTTTTTATCCATTCATCTATTGAAGGACATCTGGGTTGGTTCCACAGTCCAGCTATTGTGAATTGTGCTGCTATGAACATTGATGTGGCAGTATCCCTGTAGTACGCTCTTTTAAGGTCTTCAGGGAATAGTCCGAGAAGGGCAATAGCTGGGTCAAATGGTGGTTCCATTCCCAGCTTTCCCAGGAATCTCCATACTGCTTTCCAAATTGGCCACACCAATTTGCAGTCCCACCAGCAATGTACAAGAGTACCGTTTTCCCCACATCCTTGCCAGCACGTGTTGTTGTTTGACTTCAGGATGGCTGCCAATCTTACTGGAGTGAGATAGTATCTTAGGGTGGTTTTGATTTGCATTTCTCTGACTGCTAGAGATGGTGAGCATTTTTTCATGTACTTGTTGATTGAGATTTTAGAGGGAGCCATTGTTTTTCAAGACTCTTAGCTAGGATTTCAACAAAATGATAATTTCAACAAAAATGATAGTTTTATTCTTGTGAATAATAACAGTTGTTTCCATTTTTTTTGTCCCCACCCAATTTTAATTCCTGTTGTATATAGTCTTATTACATTGACAGTTCTTGAAAAACCATGTTAATAATAATGGTGTCTGCTTCTTGGATCTAGAGCTAAATTTGAACATTTTTTTCCTAAGTCTGCTGGAGTCTTACCTGCCCTTCATACAGGTTTCCAATAGTTCCAGTTTTTAACATATTCTATTTAATATTCTAGTGTGCATCCTTAGAATTAACAGACCACTAAATTCTTGATATACCCAAATCATGGGCTTTGGCTCTGTATTGAGGAGGCTGCTCGTGTTTCTTATTCAGAGTGATTGAAATGATCTTAGAAAGTAACACAGGAGATCATGGTGGGGAATACATTTTTACTTACAATAGTTTCATTCATGATGTGGAAGTTACATTGTATTCCATGACTATTTGAAGTTGAAAAATAAAATTGCTGAAAGAAAATTAATATCTGTGATATAAATGTGAAAAACTATCAAATAAGTGAGATAAAAACTAGCATTTAGCCTTTTGTGAATTGGCTTCAGGAAATTATATGTGGTCATGAAAATATTATGTTTCAAAAGACCCTGTCAAAGGTACAGTACAAAACTATCTTTGGAGGCACTTTTATGATTATGAAAGAGAATTATTGCCTACAGAACAATACACATGGCATGGAAGAAATGGGGAAATTATTTTTTACATGTAAGTACTTCTAGGATATCAATAAATGCAAATATTAAGATGCAAAAGTCAGAACTCTCAGATTATATGTTTATTAATAGTGAGGGTCTGAAAAATACAAGACTCAATATCCAACTAATTACTATAAAATAAATGTAATTTTATCAAAAGTAAAAAAGCATGATAAAATCTATAAACACTATCAGAAATTACATAAAACAGAGTAATACATGAAACCATAGCTTGTTTAGAGAAATAGTGGTTTAAGTGACTACAAATAATAAGAAAGTATAGTCACAAATTACATATATAGAAATAAGATACATGGAGCATTCTTTAGTGGCAGTTACAGTTTTGCAATATCACAGACTGGTTCCCTTTCACTTTCATTGAATGCTCTTTCCCTGTACCTCAACAGGGACCTCTGAGAAAAAGAACACTACATTGCAATCCATAATATTAGAAGAATTCTATACCTGGTGTCAGAAGGAAAATAAAGATTGCTGATTATACATTAATATATACAATACATTCTTTCCTCTCTGCTGGGGAAAAATTACACTAGGCTGAAAATTAATGAAAAAAGGTATGACAAGAAACAAGTGTCCATGTTATGCTGCATGTCGTGTGCTCAACCCAACCCCATCCCATCAGCGTATTCAACTCCTACCAGGGGGAAAAGGGAAATGAAATCTGTAAAATATGAGCTCAAGAAAGTTATGGGCTGAACACAGAGTGACAGAATTTGAGTCTGGTGATTCTGGAGATTTAATCTTTCCACATTGCTATGTCTCAGTATTTTGGCCTTGTCTGCAGGCTAGTTCTGTAGAAGCCTGCACTTAACTACAATATGTCTAGCCATTTCCTGTGGGCATTACTTTAAATGCCCATTCAAAGTAATGCCCACAGGAAATGTGCCCTTGTTCAGAAATTCTCAACTATTCTCATATTCCAAAAGGCAGTCGTTTTTTATTCTGTCCAAAACTAAAGTAATTTTCTTAAGCAATGAAACCATCATGATAAGCTTAAACCAACAGGGAAAATTGGTTTAAGTGGGTCATGTCAGGGATAAGTGTTTTTGTTTCTTTGGTTTTCAGTCAGATGCTAGTAAACAACAAAATGGCTTTACCACTATATAATTCTATTCTATTACAAAATCGTGAATTTTTGATTTGTTTTTCCATGTTGCTTTTCTACGGGAGATAATACATAATTATAAGACAGAAATGTCTTGGGCATTTCAGAGTTTTTCTCTTCTAGAAGGTAGGAAATTTACTTTATAATTATAATTGTTGGTAAACTTTGTTTCCATGTTCCACCATTTGCATGGAATATAGTATTAAATTATAATGAATTAATAATATTAATTGAGAATAATATAAAAACACAATGAAATATTTTAGTAATAATAAGAATATAACCATTGGAATTCATCTGTGCTTGAAAAAATTCTCTTATGTAATCAAGAGTAACTAACTTTTGCATGCACTAACTTTTTTGGCCCTTTTCCAGGATTTACCAATTTTATAATCTACTACCAAACTAGGATGTGCACAATTCTAAAATTATTCCAAAAATTTCTTGTCCTGTGGAATACAAACATTATATCAATCCCTACTCTTGAATGTATTTCAGTTTGTGTGTATGATGAATTTCATAACTGTGATCAGGCTACATTATATGAAAAAAGTGAAATTTTGCAGATATAGTAGAGTCCATGGTTGATTCTGGGAAAATAAAATGGGAATTATCTGGGGGAAAAATGTAAGAAACTTGCTGATTTTACTAAAGAAAAAAAAGATTATATTATAACCTAAAATTTATGAAGCCAGTCTTACTAAATAATCTTCCTTCAAGAGGTTTTCTCAAGATATTTAACAAAGTGACAAAAAAGGGGAAAATTATGAATTGACTGTATTGGCAAATATAGTCAAAACAGACCTCCTATAAAAATTAATGGAAATTATGATTGAAGGTAAAGTGAAGCTTCTCTAATTTTAAGTGAAATAATAGCATATTCTGTTCAGCTCCACTCTACAGGAATCTTAAGCTTTGAAAAGATCTTTAGAAAGTATGAATGCAATTGATTCTATACTTTATAAATGCAAAAATTTAGATCAGATGTCATATATCATTAACTCTAAGAAGTTGACAATTTTAAAAATAGCATTATTCCATGTACCACCAATTAAATCATTGTCAAGAACTATAAAGTATCTAAGAGTTTACTTGTAATTTACTGTTTGCTTTCTTTGGTTTCAAGCATGCTCATAGAAGACATGAGTCTTTTGGGTCAGAGATGAAGGACAGTGTTTTTACCTGCCATAACAGCATATTATTATTCTTGTACCAATTTCCCAAATACGTATTCCCACACAGTAAAGTGAAGAGGATCATATGACAGCTATGCACATAGTGGATAGCATTACAGTGGAAAAACTGACTTAATGGAACTTGGATCTATTATAATGGGTAGTCAGATAATTTACAGCCCATCTCAAGTAGAAAATATTTAGATTTCATTACCCAAAATTTTAAAAATGATAAAATTTATGTCAATAATTTCAAATTCATGAGATTAAAATTTGAGCACTAAATAAATAAGATAAAATGTATATAGAGTAACTGGAAATGAAAACTATTCAAAAGTGTTATTTTCTCTTTTATGTTTTCATCTATGAAATAGATAGTCTACAAATTATCACATAAGAACTCCCCAAAATTTACACTCACTAGATGCTTAAAAGTTGACTTTCTCTTAATAGGGAAAGACATAGCAATCTAAAATTACAGTTGTTTACTTGCCTTATATAAGGTAACAAAATGACAGCAGAATAGATAGGTTTGATGATATATATCTCTCAGTAAATGAGGGAATATGGATAAAGGAAGAAAAATACTCAAAAAGTGAAAATGGAGTCAGTTTATTTTATAATTTAGATAAGTATCCAGACTAGTGACTTTCTTCAAAGCCCTTCAGTACAACACATTTTCTTTTTTGTGATCTTGATTATAAAGTAATACATGGAAATTTTTGGCCCAAATCCAAACTGAAGCAATCACAATATTCCTAACAGACTAAATAAACTAATTAAATCAGTTAACCAAATGGTCTATTAAAAAGCACAATGAAATGGTAAATGAATAAAGAATTGAATTAATGAATAAACAAATAGGCAAGTACAACTGTGCAATTTACCCTGTAAATCTTTTTTCACAATTTGGAAGACAAATTGTGTTTCCATCTGGATGTTAGAAACATTTCTAGTATTCTCTATATTTTATCAGCTTCAGAAGTTTTGAAATAATTATATAACTTTTCAAAGTACATATAGATCATTTATGGTTGAACTTTATAATTAAGTGATCATTCCGTAACTGTGGATCATACCCCAAACTGGATATGCTTTTTATGTAAAGTTCACATCTTTCCAAGTTATGAACTTATTAAATTAAAAGCATTGGCTTACTAATTACTTTACCTTACTTTATCATTTACATTTATCATTTACAAGCTCAAAACATTTCTTACGTTACCTTTTTTTACAATGCTATTTAAAAGAAAATACATTCAGTAAGTCTTAAAATTACTAAAAATTGTTATTTTAAAAAATATTTTAGTCCATCAATTATAGAGGCTAAACTTTAATGTTAGATGACAACTGTATTTGAAATTTCCCTAGTTCATTTATGGAATTATGCAACAATCGCATGTACTACACATATACAAGTTTATATATGTATTAGGAAAAAAGTTTAATGAAACAATCAAAATTTGCATTACATCTTACTTAGAATTTTGTAGGATATTTATCATTTTTAAAATGTTATAGAATTTCTTAGGAAGTCATAAAAAGTGTCATTCTTAACTTCTAAAAGTAAAATTATGTATTCTAAATATAAGTGGTGCCTTCAGCTTCTATAAGGCCGATTCAGAGTCTCTGGTTATAGATCTGGCCTTACAGGGAATCAAGAAAGTGATACCTCCAACTTAGGTTTTTCTTGTTATTTAGTAATAAGTCTTTCTATCATCAGTATGTATTAATTTTTTATGTTAATAACACTCAGATCACTATTCACTTACCACCTGTATTCCTTTTATCTTTTTTCTAATTGTTTCTGGATCTGTCAGTCAATTATCCTTCACATTAGCCATTTCAGATGGATTGCTCTCTATTTCAACATTTTGCAGTCTAGAAGGGCACAGGTTCCTGTCAATATGGAGATAAAAGAGAAAGGAAGAGAAAGATCACACACACAAATGCACACACAGAGTCTCAAACACTCAAGACAATGTCAAAGTAGTTAACAGGAAAAATGTTGTGCCACTTCCTCTTTCCCAAGATTAAAATTTAATGCCTAGCTGCTTCCCTGTCACTATCTACCCGGTGGAGTAAAATGATTTTTAGGCAGAATTTTTTATCAGATGGAGACAGTGATGAATTGACAGTTGGCTTCTAAATCAAAGGTGAGACAAGGCAATGCACATATGCTGGCCTACAGCAATACTAAGAAACATTTATGCCAGGCCATGTAGACATCCTCTGGAAAGTGTGCTTAAGGTTTCTAAAATGAAATTCAGCCCAGGCTGCCAATCCCTGCTGAGAAAACCTCAGTCTGCAGAGAATGCAAGTGCTGCTCATAGTGTAGCTCCTTCATCTGTCATGTAAGAAGGACAGCCCTTCATTGAACACAGGCTTATTGAGTGCTACAGTTCAGCACAAAGACCAGTGATGCCTTCAAGTCCAGCTCCTATAGGAAGCACTGGAGTTAATGTCTGGATCCATGTTTATCAAACAAAAAACAAAAAAAAATTCAAAGGGTAATTTCAAATGGCATTGTTGTATGAAAGAAATTAAAGGTGGGTGGTGTAAACTAAAGCATTTACTAGCACTTGAGGCTAACTATTATGTCTGTATCTCATCCATCCTCTTTTGTCCATTTCTGTCCACGCAAATGACTTTTCTCCTCTTTCCCTGTTCTTTAGAGACAATTTTAATAAGCTGACATTCTCTATAGAGCCTTCCCCTAAGTGTTTTTAGCCATCTTGATTTTTCTCTTTCCTGAACTAGTACATTGATTAGGTACTAGTTTATGATTATGGTCCACAGGATACGCTTTACTCTTCAGTCATTTTCTAGTTATTCCACTCACTGACCAAATTATTACTTTCTCTGTAGAGAAAGAAGTACCTTTATAGAACTGTTTTTAATGAGCCTTTGTGTCAGATGCTAGGAATATACAGAGAACATAGATCAAAGGAAAGCACAACCCTTGTCCATATGGAGGTTACTTTTCACTGGAAGGACACAGAAAACCAGGCAGTAATGAGATAAAATACATTCTGATCATCACAGGTTGCCTGCAGAAATGATATGCTGGAGTGGTTTCAGTGATGATGAGGAGAGCAGACTAAGAAAAATCTCTGGAAGGGAGTAACATATGGGCTGAGGCCTAATTTATGAGAAAGAGCTAACCAGGCATCCATCCAGAAGTGTGTGTCATGCAGATAGGACAATAAGTTATTAAATGGTGAATTGGATTTTGTTTCCTTCAGGGAGAAAACCATTTAGCTTTATCTCTACAATTTTGTCTCCATTATACCTTTTGCCTTTTTGGCCCTGCCCCTTGCTCTCCAGTTGATCTTTCTAATATCTGTAATTATGTTCCTGTATCGCTTCTCCTTAACTCCAAGACTAGGTAAATAATATAGGAGTTAAGTTGCTCTTAAAAATAATGGTGATTAGTAAAGAAAACAGACGTTAATTTAAAATTAATGAAAAAATGAGAAAGAGAAATAAACAGATCAAAGAAAGTTATCTATGAATATGAAAGAGCAAGATGATTTGAAGAAAATTTTATCTGCCTCATTCGACACACTTTTTTTTTTCTTCCTGGTCTGTTGAACAGAAATGTAGCTGAACATTTGGATTGTACTGTTCCATGCAGCCCAGGGATTTGCCAATACTATTTTTTTCCAGCAAGAAAAACACTAAATTTTAATACTAAAGACTCCCAGTGAATTAAGACACACATAAAGTTTGCTTTAAACACTCTTTTGAGGGACCGGCCACCACATTTCAATTTAGGGAAAAATCAAAAGATTAATTTTTATAATCCAGAAGTTTTTATATTTTTATATGCCTCTTATGCCATGAATTAATAGAGAATAGGATCCAGCAGCTCAGGCTTCTGTTTTGTTGGTCTCTCAAAGTGTGCTTCTCTGGATGGAGCAGGCTGACACTTCAGGCAAACCTAGGTGTTTTACTCTTGGGCTTCCTTCTTTCTCTGATTATTTTCCTTTATATATATATTTAGAAAACTATCTTCTCTCTCAGAGTGCTTAATATGTTCAATACCTATATTAATTCTCATGGCAAGAAACTCATGTTTTAGGTGTCTTACAACATTGCTAACAGCGTGCTAGGTGACACTGTGGACAGCCAGTTTTGTTATGGTACATTTTGTGAGGAATTTCTGTTTGAGCCATGCCATTCTCTTGATGTGTATAATGCTAATTTTCTTTCAGAGTCACACATATGTAGCCAAAGGAACAATTCTGGGTTTTCCAAAACAGCTAGAGTATGTATGGTAGGTACCTTTCCTTGCTTCCTATGTGCTAATCATTTTGCTGAATTACTGGAAGTTGTCAGTTCCATCAGAAGGAGCTCAAACTTTGTAATACATATAGAACAGCACCCACTCTTTCTTTGTAGTTTTCAGGGGCAGGAATATATAGCACTGAAGGATGCTTTGTTTTAGAGAAGAAGGGCCCGACAAACATCTGAACTACAGACAGAGCTCCCTGACCTTGCCTTCACAAGGAAATCATGACAGTGGCCATTGCTGGGGTTAGCATGTTGGATGGAAGTAAGGATTATCATCCATTTATTCAGCATGGAGTCTCTGCAGTGTCTCTAGGTAACTGTCATTCTTACAGTCCCAAATAATGTCTCTTTCTGTGCCACTACCACTCCTGATTAATTCATTCAAGAAAACTGTGTACACATATTTTAATCAATTCAGGGAAAAAAATAGATCTTTGCTCTTGTAACTGAATGGGAAAATGAAGTGCCAGGAGGAGTTGCTGTCACCGTAGAAATCATTGTTTCCCATTTGATTGGTTTTTGCTCTTTGTCTCCCCGCCCCCTAATTGATTAGGTTACTGCCTTATGTAACCTCAAACATGTAAACCTTTCTCAGAAAATAGTTCAAATGTAAGCCCTATCAGGAAAGGGTTTAAAGGCATGCTTAAATATTTATGCAGGCAAGTGGTTGCAAGATTTATAGCACAATAAAATATCAATTGCAAACGTACTGTGTTAGTCATAATTATTATTAAGAACCACTTAACTTGGTCTTTCACATTTCATAATCTTCATTAAGCACTTCAAGTACTTGCTGTTTTCCAATTCTCCCGTGTCTTTTAAGAGGGAGAAATCGTTAATAATATTTTCATTTTATTTCCTAGAAATAAGAGGACTATTTATAATTTAAATTTATTGAGAATATTTAAAACATTTTTTCAATGAACATGAAAGAACATGAAAATATCCCTAAGAATTTAAATGAGTTTGCACTAAAACACGTGTATTAAAAAAGATTAAATATAAAATTTAAAGAGTTTTTCCTCCATATGTTTTAGGAAATTTATTTTTTAAGTGGCTTTAGGAAACTGTTGAGAGGACACAAGGGCAGAGTGTTTTAGGTAAGGGAAGAGCCAGTGTAACAGCATAAAGTTGTGAGGTAGCTGAAGTATAAAAATATGTACACTTATCATAAACACACCTTACCCTGTGTGAACACATTCACTGCAAATAAGATTGAAACAACACAATCAGGCTTTAATGTTAGAAAAAAAATAAAAAGTTGGTGATAAATTCCAAAATGGAATATAGAGGATAAAGCTACATAGAAGAAACTGAGTTAGGGATAATAGCCTAGGTTAGAAATAAAAAGACACAAAGAAGGAGGGAAATAAGTAAAGATATAAACTTGGTAAATGGAGATAATGCAAAGACTAAATAAATATTAAAGAGATAGTACCAACAGAAAAAGAATTACAAGAACATTCTCAGGATTCTGGTCATTTTTATTAATCTACTATTTGCTCATCACCTTGTATAAAATATTCACCTGCAAGAACTAATTCTTCAAAAAAAGTTACATCAAGTAATTTTAGACATTTTGCTATGAAAGAAATATTCTAGCAGTCCAATGTCTCATTTCTGTAACATGTAAATGTCACCTTGCTGTTTAAATGTGTCTTAGCAGCCTGGTGGAATGGCACACAACTGTAATCCCCGTGATTCTGGAAGCTAAGACAGGAAGATCACAGGTTCAAGAACAGCATGGGAAAGTAGCAAGACTGTTTCAAACTAAAAATGTTAAAAGGACTTGGGGATTCAATGGTAAAACTGTCCTAGATTCAATTCCCAACACTAAAAAAAAAAAAAAAAAAAAAATCAGTCAATCAATGAATCTTAGTAAAACCTGCTCTATCTTAAGGCTACTGATAAAGAATAGCTCATTAAAGTACTTCACTCAAATTTGACCTCTTCTTGTTTAATACTTAAATGATATAAATCACCAACTATCTACTGTGACCCTAAATTTCTCTTCTAAACTGGCTATCTAGTTCTCCTGTAGACTTCACCCAACCAGGGTCTATCTCCCTCCCATTAATAACTGTGTTTATATAATATGATAGGTATAAGACAAGTAAAAGCACAAAAGCTATGTGAATCCAATCAAGTAATCAACCTTTTTTTTTCAATCTACTGGAAAAGTAATAAATGACCTCTTAATTTTTTAATTTCTTCCTTCCTTCTTTCTCTTTTGTCAAATGAGTCATTATCTGAAATAAAAGAGTTCTTTATTGGTTTTGAGAGGGTAATTCTGTGTCCTATAGTTCCTATTGCATATTCATAATTTAATTTTAATATAATTGCTTTTATTTCAACATACACACATTCATTTAATATACACATAGTAAAATGTAATGTTTCCTGAAATGACAGAATTTATCTCACTTCATTTAACCTAGAATTTAGCAAATATTCATCACCTGAAAATTACTAATATATGATACATTAACACATAACAAAACAATAATCCAAGAAGTACATTTTGGTGATTAGTACTAAAGAAATCTAAAAGTGATTTGCTCATAAAAATATCTGAAAAAATAGAAAAATGTTGTTGCTAAATGTTCTCTAAGGAGAAAAGTGTGTGCATATATGCTTTCAATACTGATGTTCAGAGAAATAAAAATCAGAACTAAATTTAGTCTACTCTTAAGGTCTTTCCTATATACACACTAACATGGGTAAAACTATCAGAATTTCTATTTTGTTATTATATTAAC
The DNA here is from genome assembly GCF_048772815.1 of Callospermophilus lateralis. NCBI lineage: Eukaryota > Metazoa > Chordata > Mammalia > Rodentia > Sciuridae > Callospermophilus > Callospermophilus lateralis. Next base: position 46,696,738 of record NC_135312.1, on the reverse strand, counting down.
TGTTAAATAGTTTACAGCTAGAAAACAAAGAAAATTCTTATATTTGTATATATGTGTATATGAGCATAAATATATGTGAATATATATGTTTGTGAATATATTTCTGCATAGATCTATATAAAAGTTCACCTTGAAGTTTATCATGAGAAAGTGGTAGAGATGAAAATAGTGAAACTCCTGTGCTCACATAAAGGCTGTAAAAGATTGGAGGAAAGCTGAGGCTGCAGGCTGCTGCTTTGAGTCATGGAGGTGCTAGTTATATAAATAATGTTGAAAGATTTCTCCTTTTATACAAACACAAAGATCAGTGATGCTGGAGCTTCCTGGTAGCAGAGCTATAATATAGCAAGGTCCATGAGTGAGGATTAATATCAATGGACTTTGACCAATTAAAACTGGAGCTATATGGATGGACCAGACAGATCAAAATATGCTATTTCAAAGGACATGGGTATAAGCTGGGAATGTAAGGACAGCAGTCACAAAGATCAAACTAGCTGCCTCTGACCAGCTAGTCTACTGCTGTCCTTTGAAGACAGCCTCCATCTGAGTTTACTAAGTATCCTCCAAATGACCTTTATGTAAGAAAGTTAAAGTGGTCACTCTGGGTTGGCCATCTTAATTTTATCACTTCAGACTAAAGTTGAGCATATGATTTAGGAAATTAACTTTTTAAAAGACTAGACATTTTAGGACAAAATTAGCATATATTAAACATATTTTATATGTTAAATTGGCTATTTAGCAGATTTATCACAATGTAAAGTCACATTTCTTTTCAATTTCGCTATTATTTTTCTCTCTGACTGGAAAGAATAGCAATTCCTTTAGTCAAGTCTGATTATAGTTTAAAAAGCAAGGAGAGATTTAAGGAACAGAGGAAAGAACTTTATTGTAATCAATAGTGTTAGCTTTGGGTAACATACACCTGGAAGCTATCCACAGATACAACAATAAATGTTTATTATCTCATAGTGTCTGAGAGTTAGAGATCCAAGTATGTCTTAGCTGGGTGTTTATGCCTCAGTGTCTCTCATGAGGCTGCAATCAACAGAGCCTCCAGGAGTGTTGTTCTGGGCTGAAAGTTTATATCCCCAAAATATTTTTGTTTTGAAACCCTATTCCCAGTGTGATGACTTAAGGAAGTAAGGCATTTGGGAGGTAATGAGGATTTCATGAGGTTGTTAGATATAGCCCTTATGTCTGGGATTAGTGCTCTTATAATAGACAGAAGAGTCAGAGAGAGCCTGCTTCTATTCTCTACTCTCCTCCCTGTGAGGATACCTTCATTAAGAAGTAGGCAGTCTGTAACCTGGAAGAGGATCCCTACCAGTATGCATCCGTGCTGTTTTATCTTGAACTTCCAGCCTCCAGAACACTGAGAAATAAATTTCCATTGTTTGTATACTATTAAGTTTATGGTATTTTATTATTGCAAAGAGATTAAGACAGTTGCTGTCATTTCAAGGGTCAACTGAAAGAGTACCATTTATACATCCAAACATATGTCTTTTGGTTCTCAGATTTGTATTCCAAATCACAACACAAGTGAGCAAGGTTTAGATCTGCTTCAGAGCTCAGTCAAGTAGGACACTCCATGGGCTGCCTTCAGGATACAAAATCTAACTTCTAACCAAAGAAGCAATATTATAAAGAGTGAGGGAGAACACTCAAGGCAGAAGACGTAGACATTAAAAATACTATGACCAATCTCAGTATTGATTATACAGCACACCTCCTTACATTCTATTCATCAGAAATAAGTCACTTTAATTCCTTCTCTCAAGGGGACAGGATTACACAATGTCAGGGAATGAGGGTCATTGGGGCTTTCTTAGTGACTGCCTACCACATGGAGAAAGTGAATTAATTCAATAAAAATTTTATTTGATCATGAGAACACAGGTCTTTTGACAAGTTTATATTCAGACATCTATTTCTAAGAATACCTTACACCTTACTAATTTTTTTGGACAGTAATCCTTTGATATAGTTTAAAAATTGTTATAAGCAGCACCTAAATAAGTAGAGCATGGAGAATGATTTGGCATAATAAACACAAAATAGGATTTTTTGAAGTTATTATGGAGCAAATTATAAGTTTATAAATTTTAACAATGACATTTTAAAAATCTTTGCTACATGGTATAACAATAATATCTTTGTCCTGTAAATACTGGTAGCTGAATGTGTGCTATTTGTAACCTTTTTGGTAATTGACATCAAAAGATCAAAATTTTCCCTCTCAAGAGACAAAATTGACATTTTGGAGGATGACTCTACAGTACCACAACAAAGAGTCTGTTAGCTTGATAGTGTTTTAAGAAAGCACCTTCTTTGGGGCTGGGTTATGGCTCACCTAGAGCGCTCACCTATCCCATGCACGGCCCTGAGTTCCATCCCTAGCACCACATAAAAATAAGTAAAATAAAGGTATTATGCCCAGCTACAACTAAAAAATAAATATTAAAAAAGAGAAAGAATCTCCTTCAATTGAAGTTATTTTAATTAAATAATTTCTTATAGAAGTTAAATTTTAAAAATGATCTTAAAATCATTTGGTTTTGTGGCTTTTAAACCTGTTTTTGAGTGCAAAACTGGGAAAGGGATGGACTTATCAGAGGGATTAGGAAATGGCATAATTAGCAAGTTTATACAAACAGCAAAGATGCCCAGAGGACAGACAAAGCAGAGAGAACAAAAGAAGACTGGAAAGGCTTGATATCAGAGAGAGTAGGCAGAAGGTGACGGCTCACATAGGGCCTTGATGTGAGGTATCAAATCAAGTGGTGTAGGCCCAAGTGACAGGATGCAATTAAGAGTCCTGAGAACAGAAGTAGCCTGTTTCACTTGTCTTATTGAAAGCATTAATCAGGTTTCCCCGTTGAGAATAAATTATAAGGTAACAAGAATAGACAAAAGGACCACTTGGAAGGCTATTTGCAACCATACAAGTAAGAAATGATAATGATTTTGGACATGAGGCTACTTCAAACTCTATGTCTGAGTCTGTTTTATGGTGCTGTAACAGAATACCTGATGCTAAGTAATGTGTAAAGAAAAGAAGTTTATTTGGCTCATGATTCTGGTGGCTGAAACTTCCAAACATCATGATACTGGGCAGGACTGATTGAAGTATGGAAGAAGCATGTCCAAGAGTTATAGATAGGGCTGGGGTTGTAGCTCAGTGATAGAGCACTTGCCTAACATTGTGAGGCACTGGGTTTAATTCTTAGCACCACATATAAGTAATAAAATGAAATAAAGGTGTTGTGTCCATCTACAATAAAAAAAATTAAAGGTGCATCAACAACTAAAAAAGTATTTTTTTAAGAGTCATAAATAGTGTATGTAGAGAAGTTCACATGGCAAAAGAGGGAGTAATGGAGTAAGATGGGACAGTCTTTCTCTTTTATAATAACCTGCTCTAGTGGGAACTAATTCCAACATTGGGATGAACAAAATACCCTTCCCTTGTAAGAATGGTTGCCCCCATGGCTTAATAATCTCCCATAAGTGCCACGCCACCTCAACAACATTACATCAGGCATTAATCCTCAACATAAGTTTTGGCAGGGACAAACCACATTCAGGCAATCATCTAATCTATCCTCCAAAGCTGGAGCATGTCAAAAATAAAAGATACCAAAAAAATATAAATTAGGACAGTCCTAGGCAAAGTAGATTAAATTATTGTCCTACATCCAGCTCTGATACCATCTTTCTTCTCTTGCTTCTACACCAGAGCAGCACAGATTGTAGTTGTTCAGGTTTGACAGGCGTTTTTGGAGAGGATGGGCTCCATTGTACTCTCAGAGACTCAAATTTGCCCTAGGTTTTATTACCTTAAATCCAGATACTAACACTTAGGAGTTGAAGAGTCAGAGCACAGAATTTCTTCAGCCTGAAGATTAAATATCTCCTAGTTATGGAAACAACTCATGTGGGAAGAACTCTTAATTTTGCCTATTCATGTGGTATTCAACTGTCAGGTACACACAGCTTCCATCCACTGGTTTGGTAACCATGACTGTGGCTCAAATGAGCACATATCGATGCACATTATAGGAAAAAGGAAGGTGATTAAAAACACACTAGTAATTTATACTGTCATTCATATAACGTGGACCAAAATAAATCCTTTTATAGATGACATTATTTACAGCCAAGACTGAATAGCAAGAAAAACAGTAAGGTTGGGTTGACTAATCAGTTCTCCTAATGCCTCCTCTATTGGATTCATTATTTAATGGCATCTTTACAAACACTAAATTGTATTGCTCTTTTCTTAGTCTTGTCTTCAAACTCCTATCCAATAATACTGTTGTTTTTTTTTTTCATCAATTAAAATGCTTGGAATAAATAGGAATAGAGACAAACTCATTGTAGCAAGCAAGGTGGGAGGGGTATGCCCAGAACCCTTACTACTAAATTGTCTTTAAGTTTTTTAAATCTTTAAGCTTCACAATATGCATGACAGCTTGAGATAAACTCAATGCCTGCTTTCTTTCAGTATATGTCAACTGCTTGATTTAATGTACTATATTTTAAAGTACTCTCACTATATTTTAAGCTACTATAAAATATGTGGTGAAATAATTCAATCAATTCATTTAAGTAAAAAAGGGAGATTTTTAAATGGTATTGCTATAAAAACCACAATAATTTAAAAATCTATTCAATTTCAAAAATTATAAGGGTTTTATGATTTACTGAGCATTATAAACTATGCCTACCTCCTTATACTGAGTTTAATAAGCTTACATGTGAAAAAGACTAAAATTCTTTAGATTGATTGCATCTTGGGATAGTTAAAGATTATATAGTTCCATTTATAAAATGACTGTTAACCTGTAGGGAGTAATTCAGAACATTTAAAGAAGAGGTAAATTGTAGCACATAAAAACAGAAGGCTCAAGACATAGGTTATCTATATAAACAAAAAAGAACTTATATTGTAAATATAAGATATAAAACTGTCTAAATTTGCATTCACATAAACCCTCAAATTCTCACTTTTGAGTTTAATTCAAAGTATTTGCTTGATTCTATTTGAATCAATTTATACAACAGTACAACATACTATATATAGATATAGATATAGTATACTATATATATCTATATATATTATATATATACTATATAATATATCTCTATATATATATACTCTATATACAATATATATAGTATAAATTGTGTGTGTATATATATATATATAATATATGTTGCTAAAATGAGCAATTGATTAGAAAAACAGCAAAATCAGCAAACTAGTAAGGAACAATAAAATTAAATTAAACTAAAAGATAAATGGATATTTGCCATTTTAAATTCCTTTATTTACTCACTTGTATGTTCACTTGTTAGACTTTTCTTTTTAAAGTTGATTATTACGCAGTATTTTTGTGGGTTAGCATGGTGAAAATACAAAGTATCTAAATTCAGCATAATTTACAATCTACTTTGGGTTAGGTGATCTGTTTAAAAATATAATGGAAAATAGTTTCAAGCTAAGGAAAAGAAATAAAATGGGTATGAAGATAGAGAATGAAAAAAAGGTAGAGTGGAGGGTACAGATTCAAATGCCATAGGTCTGGGTTCCTCAGCACCAAGCCTGTCTGTTTCAATGATATATCGGGAAATAGTCTCAGGTAAAAGGGAGAAGTGAAAGTAAATAGGGGGGGGGGGGAAGTAAAATAAGAATGTGATCTCACCTGAGACTAGCTTCAATCTAAACCCACGGAAAATGAGGGGTATAAATTGCCATAAACTTGACCCCATATCTCTGCCAGCTAGTGACTGGCCAGAGTTTTTTGATTTACTATTTTGAGAAAGTATAATTTCAGTAACTTACATCTCACTCTCTTTCTAGCTCTTATACTACAAGTTAAGAAAAAAGAGTGAGAATTACTCCAACTGCCAAAGTGTATTCAGTGGACTCACTTTTAGATGGACCTGAGCAACTATGTGTATTGTTTGATCATATAGATCCCCACTCTAACAAGGAGACCATAACTATGCTTTATGACCCCAAATATTAACGTGAACTCAAATTCAGAATCCAAGAGTTCTCTAGACCTCTAATATCCCTTTTCCCCAGTGTATAGTTACCAAGTAGATGGCCACTGGTCATATTGAAAATGAGGTCAGGAGACCACTGTTCTTTAGTCCCTGAATTCTGAGAATGAGGTCTAATAATTGGCTCTTGTAGAAAACTTCAGTAGAAGACCAGGAGTTTCCACTGGGGCAGGGCACCACCACTTCTGCTTTTAAGCAGTAACCTATGATTGCTTATCTCTTTTGCCCCAACTTGACAGATAACTTTACATCTTATCAAAAGTCATATGCCATCTGAAATATTTTGCAAGTGATTTTATGTTTCATTAATGCAACATAATGTTACTAAATTATACTCTTCATGTTACAATTTTGATTCAAAATGCTATTTGAAAATTTTAACATTTGAAATAATTCTCTTTGGTGCAAAAAAGAACAACTATGTGTTAGGCATTGTACTAGGTATTGTGTTGGCTTAGAACTAGAAGCATTGTGTTCAACTGCTATGGCAAATTGGAGAAAAATAGACAAATTGTCTAAACCTCAGTTTTCCCAATCTGTAAAAGCAGAAATATTTGCCATATATTACCCTAAATATAATTTTTGGAACACATAAAATTCCTATGTAACCATCATTGATATAATTATGTTCTTTTGTATAGAATATCTCAGGGGTGTATTTTAGAATATAGGTCTGTTCATATATGTGCATATATATATATATATATATATATATATATATATATATATATAGAGAGAGAGAGAGAGAGAGAGAGAAAATATATAAATATGGGTTGAAAGATGAAAATAATTTACTTACTAATAATTTTCTATTAATAACCATTTTATCAGCTCATAAAACATTCCTAATTTTTCCCACTTGTAAAAATTAATTCTGCTATTTAGGTTCTAAAATAAGAACATTTTTTTTTTAGTTTAAATTTCAAGTTGTTCATTCCAATACATGACTTTTCTTGCTTCCAAAAGGCCTCTCCTAAAAGCTACAAAGGACTATCACACTTCAAACAGTTCTCTCAGACATTTTGATAAGCGTAAATGAAATTTTTAATCTTCTGGCAGAATCATAATGCCTCGCAGATGTGTCCCTAGATAAGAAATTCACATGGACATCTATAAGAGGAATGCTGTCCACCAACAGCTGCTATATTGCTTCCAGTGCCTGAAGTGCTGTTCCAGATGCCATCTTGTCCTTCCTAGAGAGCTTTTATGTTGCCAACTTCGACTTAGGGGAGGATCTCTTATTATAGCAGCTCAGGAGCACCCTCCTCCTGACAAACTCCATTGCACAGGACTTGGGATGAAAGAGAAAATAGACCTTGAGTCACTGCAAAGGTGACTGGTCAAGAGAAAGTTTCCCTCGGAGAAGAAAGACAGGGATGGGGATGGGGATGGAGGAAGGAGGGAAGTGGAGAAGTTTACATGTTACAGGTCAAATACATCTTTTCACTCAGAAGAGTCCATATTATGAGGAAATGTCACTGAGGCTTGTTCTTCAACAACACTGTCTCCAAGGAACTCCACGGGGAGATAGGAAATAGAACTGTTCAATCTAAACATTACTCAGTGGCACAATTTAACACATCTCACCAAGGAATCAAGTCCTTCCCTAATCTCAGTTTATGAAATCAGATTTTTAAAGCTATCACAAAGTGATCTACAACACTAGAGTTTAATCATATAATTACCTACAGCAAAAATATATGCTGAGCATGACTTTTGCTATTTCATGTTAACTCTATATTTTCTTCTAATGAGATCATATGCCTAAATAGATCAATTTTACCATTTTATCATATTGCCAGATTTAGTTTTTTCTACAAGCATTAGACATTTTATTTTGGTGCTTCACCTTTCAATTTCTTTTTCTCATTATAAAATGTATTCATTTTAAAGATCTTCTAGTTTAACAAGTATTCATTTCAGCTGGCTTTTCTAAAATGGATTTTCTACCAGGAAGGTAATTTATCATATTGAGCACTGTCTCTCAAACTAAAAAGGAAATTGTAGATAATAAACATTCTCGATGCACCCTTAGTATTTGCAAGTGCATTGCTTAAAATAAAGCAGATGCAGTTTAAACAGTGTATGATACAGTGCCTAACATGTGTATACATTTAGTTCAAACTAGTTTTTGAAATTGGCTTTCTTGGCACACTGTAGTCAAGCTTTGTGAAGTTTGAAACCCAGCCATGTTTTAAGATAATCAGAAGTGCTATTTTTATCTCACCACACATATACCTATTACAGATACATACTATTTTAAGAAATCTTTTCATAAAAGCACAGCTTTCTAAATGTCCATATATTTTTATTTAAAACAATATTTAGTGTAAGGTATATTTACCAAAGTTTTCTACTTTTTTCATGTTAATGATTTTTTTAAGAAAAATTAATTTTATAAGCAATATTTTAAGCATATATTCATTTTCAAAAAAAGAATATTAAAAATTACCTTTAATCTGTATGTGCATGGAAAAGCTACCATGTTACACAGGTCTTTCAGTATTGAGGTCTCAGCTGAGGAAAAATTTTGCATCCTTTATTGTATGTAAGTGTCACGTCATATATTATGAGTATGCGTTTAACGGAAGACAAATAAACATTTTACAAACACATTCTGATTGACCGAAACCTTTGACATCATTTGAGTTGTGCAGAAAGTACTACTTCATGGAGTCAGTGACTTCATAAGCTGAATGGCTAAGGCCTTTTAAGAGCTTCATTCACTCACATAACATATACTCACCCATGCCACTGTGGTCCAGACATTTTTTTGAAGTGATATAAATATAGCAGTTAATAAAAACAGCCTAAGGGAGAGAGAAGGGAAATTGCATGTAAATGGAAGGAGACCCTCAGGGGTATACAAAATTACATACAAGAGGAAGTGAGGGGAAAGGAGGGAAAATATAAGGGGGGAGAAATGAATTACAGTAGAGGGGGTAGAGAGAGAAGAGGGGAGGGGAGGGGGGAGGGGGGATAGTAGAGGATAGGAAAGGCAGCAGAATACAACAGACTCCAGAATGGCAATATGTAAATCAATGGTTGTGCAACTGAAGTGATTCTGCAATCTGTATATGGGGTAAAAATGGGAGTTCATATCCCACTTGAATCAAAGTGTGAAATATGATATATCAAGAACTATGTAATGTTTTGAACAACCTACAATAAAAATTAATAAAAAAATAAAATAAAAAAAAATAAAAACAGCCTTTTCCCCATGAAAATATATGTATTTGGATATTCCTAAAATGAACAATGTCTCAAAATGTTGAATACATAGAGGATATTAAGCCGAGCGAGGAATGGAGACTGACTCAAGGGTTATGGGTGGAGAGAGATGTTTAAATACTATGGTCAAGGAGAGCACTGCTGAGGACATGTGAACACAGAACAAATCATGCAAAGACCTGAAGGATCTTTAGGACAGGTGAGGAAGAGGACAATAATGGAAGAGACCAGAAACTTAGAACAGGTCAGTTGGAATAGTGTGAAACATGTTTTCTAGTTTTGGTTTATTCCAGGAATAAAGGGAAAACATTAAAGCTTCTAAGCAAAGAAGTGCCATGCTAACATTTAAGTTTTCAAAAGATGACATTAGAGCCAGGTTCGGTTGCATATGCTTATAATCCTAGGGACTCAGAAGATTGATGCAGGAGGATCACAAGTTCAAGGCCAGCCTGGGAAATTTAATAAAACCCTGCCTCAAAATAAAAAAATAAAAAGGTCTGGGGATATAGCTCAGTGATAGAGTGCCCTGGGTTCAATCCCCCATACCAAAAAGAAAAAATAAATAAAATTGACACTAGAAAAAATAAGAGCACTCCAAGCAGCTATAAACTTGTTTGAGGCAAAAATAAAATCTAGAACCTTTGTTTTTTTTTATTTCCATTACCCAAGAAATCATGATAACTGCTCAATAAAAGTGGGCATACTTACTGATTTCATAGAATTAACGGACAACAGTAGATAGAAACTTTAAATCTGTTTCTGGTAATATTCTAGTTCTTTCTGAAAAGATTATTGGTCTAACACTTCTAACTAAGCAAAAATATTCTGCAGTTATCTGTTTTGTATTTACCAACAACTTCCATTTCTAAGAGTAAAATTCAAATTCAGGCATTACCTCTACCTATATTGTACAGGTGAAGTTTCCTCAGTGGGCCACCAAGGTACTTTCCTTATCTTTACTGACACAGCATGATTTATAAATGTGATTTTCTGGAATTTTCTCTCTCAGTCCACAGAAGAGTTTATGCATACAATATGTCCTTTATTTAAAAGTATGCAATAGTGGCATATTTAAAGATTTCTGAAGAACTGAGCACATGTAAAACACAACAAAGACTATGAGAATTCCTCACACTAATCATAGTCAAAGCCCCTCTCTAAATAAAAGGGTAATGTTATTTTGAAATTTATTACTTGACTAAATGTTTACAAACTTGGACCTAATCCCTAGTGAAACTGATAGCATATATTTAGAAATAATACATTTTTTAGTGTAGCTCTTACACGGGTATTCTTCTGGGAGTATATTTTATGTGAGTTCCTTTTTTCATGCTTCACTCATTTTCAATCACATTTCAGTTTCATTGTTTGTAGAATAAAACTCTAATTCATTGGCACATATAATTTACAGCATTGATGTTTTGGTGAGCATTTCTTCTTTTAAAGTGCACATATAAACACACCGCTGTGGAGCCAAACATCTTTGAAAAACAACCTAGCGATGATAGCTACCAGCTCTGTTACCTGTCAGAAATGTGACGGCCACAGCCTTGGCTGCCCTAAAGCATGCGCTGTGTCCAGGCTCTGCCCTTTCCTCTCTTCCTCTCTGTTAATTTGGTCACTGTGCTTCAATTCATCCCAGTAGTCAGTTTATACAACACATCAGCATCTTTCAACTTCTCTTTGTGTCAAGCAAGGTGAAAAAAAAATATACAAGTGGTGACCTGATTCTTGGGATCAAAACACAGAAACTCTCAAGTACAGAAAAAGTGCAGAAGCAGAATGTGAAAATACTGGAAGCCAGCAAAAAAATATCAGAAAGAAAAACTTGTAATTTGGAAATAATTACCTTGCCATTTATCTCTGACCTAATAAAATTGATGTATATGAGAAGAGATTGTGTAATCTAGTTATTCATTCACTCACTCAGTTCTGTTGAATGTCTACCCTGTGCCAAGCTTAACATTAGTGTACTGAGATTAAACTGGGAGCAAGACAGATTCCTATTTCTTAAGGAGCTTACATTTTAGCAGTAGACATATATTAGCAAAAACCTAATTCCAATGTAATGAGAGAAATGTTATCATGGGAGAAATATGGATTAACTAACTACAAAAAAAAAAATAGTTTTCTGTGGTGCCTTTAAAAGAGCAGCTCTCCCAGCTTTGGGGTCAATAAAGGCTTTCTGTCCAAAGTTATAGTTAAGCTAAGACCTTCAATAAGAATGAGATTCTTGGAAGAAAGGAATCCAGGCTAAAATCTCACCATGTGCAATCTACCAGGGCTGAGAAAAAAACAAGACCTAACTCAGAAAACGCAAGCTTAACCTGTCTAAAGCAGAGAGGGTTAGGGGTGAATGAGAAAAGGCAAGGGCAGAGAGTAGAGAAGACACAGTACAGAAATTGAGAAGCCTCAAGAAGTCATGCAGGAAATTTGACTCAACCCCATAGTCAGTAGGAAGATGCTGAACCATTTATGCAAAATCACTATGAATATTGAATTTTGATAAATTGGAAGGAGTTAAAATCAGGAGAAGAGCAGAAATACTAATTGAAGTTTCCATAATAATCTAACCAAGTGAAAAGCTAAAATATTCATACCAAAGCTGGAGGAAGTTGATGGATTTGAGGTGTTTAGGAGAGAGGACAAATCTTATTCTTCCAGATAACTCAAGTGTGATATATTAGAAGAGTGAAGAGTTAAGACGACTCCCAGATTTTCAGCTCAAGAAGCTACTGAGATCCCTACTATGTAACATAAGCAGACAGGACTATCAGATTGAGACTCTTTTAATAATGTGTGCTATTCCCCTAGTTATTTAGGATATTTTTTACAGTTTCTAATTGTTTGGCAAATCTAAATCCCCCATATTTCCTTATTTGGAGCTGAATTTTTCCTAAGAACCCTATATGTCTAACTTCAATGTGTTTGTATTTAGAGACAAGGCCTTTACAAAGGTCATTAAGGTTTACAAGTTAAAAAATTTTTGTTCCAATTCAATATGACTGGTGTCCTGAAGATTAGAACATACAGAGATGTCCTGTGTGTACAAGAAAAGAGACAAAAGGCTATGTGAGAATATATCAAAGTGATAGTCATCTGCAAGCCAAGAAGAAAAGCCTCAGCCGAAACCAATCCTGCTGGCACCTTGATCTTGAACTTCCAGCCTCCAGAACTATGAGGAAATGAATCTGTTATTTAAATCACACAGTCTCTGGCATTTTGTCATGGTAGTTCTAGCAAAGTAATATAGTCCCTAAACTTGAATTTATCTAAACAGTAAATTTACCATAAGCATATAGGAAATAAATCATATTAATCAGAGATAATGTTAAAGTCCAGGTGAATAAATAAATAAATAATAATAAAAACATTTTTTAATATGAATAGAAAATACAGATGTTCTGTTGAGTTCTGCTGAGATACCTACTATATATATCCATGGATTATGCATCTATGAGTTCAATCAAGTGTTGATAGAAAATAATTTTTTAATTGCATCTGTACTAAACATGTAGAGATATATTTCTTCATATTACTCCCTAAACTATGTAATATAACAACTATTTACATAGAATTTATACTTCATTGAGGAAGATAAGTAATCTAGAGATGACTTAAAGTAAACAGGAGGATATACACAAGGTACATGCAATTCTATGCCATTTTATATAAGATACTTGAGCATTTATAGATTTTAGTAACTACACTGGGGTCCTGGAATCAATTGCACATGAATACCAAGGGATAGCTGTACTATTTTATAACATAATATTTCTCAGTTAATGTCATTGTTATGTAATTTCAGCATTTGTTAAGACCAATGGGAAATGTCCCAAGAAATGAATTATAAGAAATTAGGTTATTTAGGGCTGGGGTTGTGGCTCGGTGGTAGAGTGCTAGCCTAGCACATGCAAGGCCCTGGGTTTGAGCCTCAGTACCATATAAAAATAAATAAATAAATATATTCAGTCCAACTTCAACTAAAAAATAAATATTTTTTAAAAACACAAAATAAATTAGGTTATTTACAAAATAAACCAGTTCAATGCAATGATCTCATGCAGTGGTAAAGGCATGGGTTGGATTAAGGAGAGTGTACCATCATTTCTGTTAGCTACCAATACACCAATACAGCTATATTCTAGGAAAAAATAATGGAGGTCCTAAATAAAGTCAGCCACAAGTCCACTGAGTCAACATTTAGCCCTACTGCTTTACCTAAAAATCCTGTTTTACAAAACTTCTCATACCATTATGTGTCTCCTGCAAGTTTTTTAACTTTTCATAGTTTATTGCTAGCTGTAGCAGTTTCATACTCTTAAGTTTCTGAAATTAATTAAATGGCTCAATATTTTATCAATATTCGTCACAGAATTTTTCAGTGGACTAAAATAATTTACATCAGTGAATTCTGTCACAAATTCATAATAATACATGTACATTAAAGTTCATGTAGTAGAATATTCTCTTTTAAAGATCTATATACTGTAGAATTTCTACATTTTTTCATTATTTGCCAAAGCAAAAGTAACAATCATACTCTCTCAAATCAGAAGTATTGAATTTATTTCTTAACAGTTTTTGAAAATAAGCATGTTTTTACTAAGCAAAATTTGAAAAGCATGCCTCTCAAATAAATTACCAATTATTTTAGGGTTGTCCATCATTATTATGTGAAAATTAAATACCAAACAACGAAAAAAAAAACACTAACCTTTCTATAATCGTAAACTATATCTTACCATTCTTAGAATATTTTATGCATTTAATTTAAATAGTTATTTCACTTATCCTGTATTTCTGAATATACTATAGAAACTTTTTTAAAAATTGCCTTATTAGGTAGCTCAATGGCAGAGCAAAAGATTAGTATGTGCAAGGCACTGGGTTCAACCCGTAGTGTGCATGCACACACACACACACACACACACACACACACACACACCCTTATGTTATTTGTTTTGATTACTAAATGGTGTCATTCAAAATGGTTCATGCACAATATATTTTAAGACTGAATGAAGCCAAATATACCAGCACATAAATAATCACTGAAAATCAAAACATTTTCTATAGTAAGCCTGATGATTCCAGAAAGACTATGGAAACATACTCAGCATTATTCATCAGTTCAAAAATGAAACACACACCCCCATGGCCTTCATCACTGATGTAAATCTCATCAGATGGCTATTACTGACAAAGAAACTAAGCTGAAATTACATTGAAGTAAGAATCCACAAAGAGCTTTTATTCTTTTTTAATTATTAATATCAAAGATCAAATTCTGTGGTATCAGTTCAGGCTAGGGAAAAAAATGGCACATTACCTTTGGAAAGGATAGTTCCATAGGGATCAATTTATAAAACCAATGCAACTAAAAATGTAATAATATGCAACAAGTCTACAGCAAAAATAGTTGAAAACTGCTGGAATAACAAAGTATTGTCTTTTTCCAAAGTATTGATTCAAGAGGCTCATAGAAGATAAATTCAGAGCTCTAAATTACTGTTTGGAGTAATGTTAGAATTTCTGTTCTCTTCTACACTGAATTGTACAGGATCCTTCTCCATGTCTAATCCATTGAATAACGTAGGGCTTGTTCCTATGTGTGGGCACATGCACAATGATACTGGAAATGGAAATTGTCAAAAGACTGAAAGAATATAAAGGGGGCTAGAGGTGTAACTCAGAACACTAGTGAGCTTATGATATAGATCATTGGTAGAGCACTTTCTGACATGTGCTAAGCTCTAGTTTCAATCCAGAGCACCACAAAAGATAAATAAAGAAAGAAAAGATAAAGACACAAAAAAGTATTTTACTGCTAATGTGCAGGTATATGGACAATATCTTCAAAAATAGAATTTATAGTTATTTAATATGCAAACCATAATACAAGCAACATGCCAATAAAACTTTAACTTTGTCCATTCATTTTATTGATGGGCATCTAGGTTGGTTCCACAGTTTAGCTATTGTGAATTCAGCCGCTATAAACATTGGTGTGTCTATGTTACTATAGTATGCTGATTTTAAGTCCTTTGAGTATAAACTGAGGAGTGGGATAGTTCCGTCAAATGGTGGTTCCATTCCAAGTTTTCTGAGGAATCTCCACACTGCTTTCCAAAGTGGTTACACCAATTTGCAGTCCCACCAGGAAGTATGAGTGTACCTTCCCACCCCGCCACCCTCCACATCCTCGACAGTATTTATTGTTGCTTGAATTCTTGATAACTGCCATTCTGACTGGAGTTAGATGAAATCTTAGACTAGTTTTGATTTGCATTCCTTTAATTACCAAAGATGTGGAATACTTTTTCATATATTTATTGATCGTTCATATCTCTTCTTTTAAGAAGTGCCTGTTCAGTTCTTTAGTGCATTTATTGATTGCATTGTTTGTTTGTTTGTTTGGTATTTTTTGAGGTCTTTATATATCTTGGTGATTAGTACTCTACCTGATGTATTAAGAATTAAGTCTCATAAAATATGAAGGAGTTTTCATGAGAGAGAAAGGAAACTCTATTGACCTTTGAGCCAGTCATTATTGAGGGATGTGTTAGGAAGTATTACTGGGGGTCAGGAGATGGAAAGCAAAATCAAGGTTATAGGTCTCAAGAGACTGCTTGATTGTAGGCCAACTCCCATACAGATTATATGGACTTTCAAATACCACATCCTCCTGCTCCCAGCAATTTGGACAGATATTTTCTGTAGTAAATATGATATCATTTTAACCCAGAGACTATTTCATGTAGCAAGTCACAGAAGACTTTTACTAGATGTGAAATCAATTTGCAGTTTTGTTTCTAATAATGTAACATGCTATTGGAACAACCAGTATGCCTAGGCCCCTTGGCAATATCCACTTGAATTGATATAATTGAATATTATATAATGCATAAGATTTTCTAATGACATACACTGACTTTCTTTCTTTTGTTCTTTCTTTCTTTCTTTCTTTCTTTCTTTCTTTCTTTCTTTCTTTCTTTCTTTCCTTGCTCACAGGAATAATGCCAACAAGTAAATGCAACAAATAATTTAAACATGAACAGATAGCACTCTAAAATACTACTTGGAATAACTGATTAACCATTACTTTAGTATTTAGGATAAATAAGCAGAATACATTTGTTTTACAAAACTGACATGGTAATTTTCTTGTTTTACTCTTGTATGTGTGTTCAATTTAGGACTGGAGGTATGACATGAGTTCTTCACTAATTCACTTTTTGGTAGTTAGAAATTCACCAAAATAACCTTAAAGAAACTTAAATATATGCATAGTTCTTTAAGGTTTAAAAAATAGATTTTAATTCTTGATCTACAGATTCCCTTTAAATTTGCCTACAATTACATAGCTGTATGATTGGTATATGTTTTTCTCAATGAAATGTGGCAACATCACAGATGCAAGAGTTTAAGGGTTGTCTTACACAGAGAGTAGGTGTTAGAATCACAATGCCACAACATTTCCTCTAAGCAGCATGACTTTTTTCCTCCTTACAAACAAACCAGGTGATAATTTGAAAATTTTGCACCTTTCCTGGCACCTGCAATATTATTTGTCACAAAGTTTAAACAGCAATATGCTCCCAGTGTGTGTCTCTAGCTTGCACTAGAATGCTTCTGTTTAAGATGCTTCCTACATTAATAATAATATCAATACATGACATAGCTACACTCCCTCTCTCTCTCTCTCTCTCTCTCTCTCACACACACACACACACACACACACACACACGCACACACACACCATACATATGAAGGAAACAGTTTGTTTTCCTAAACAGAGGCTAAATTTCAATTGCTTTCACCATTTAATTTGATTTTTATCAAAGATTCACAGCTTCTATCAAATGTTTCAAAATAATGAGGAACATCATTTTCATAGAAAAGTTTCTTTATTTGGAATTTAATTCCTAAACAGTTGCCACTTTGATTTAAATTTAGAGATTTGAATATTTTCTTCTAAAGTTGCTTTTTTTTTCAAGTTAGAATCACTGAATTTTCTGCAAGTAATAGGATGTGCCACTAGAGTTGCAATTCTGGAATGGATAAAAGCATATATTTTATTCCTTTTTTATGCTATCAGAAAATAAAACTATGTCTTATTCATACAGTCAGCTATAATACACTAAATCAAAAAGCCATAATGTTTTTGTTTTCTTTAGCAAAGAAAAAATACTTTGAATTCACTTCTCCCTTCTTCCTTCAATGCAAAATTTCTTTGATTGACTTGAAAATGGGAATTTTCCTCATCAATCCAGACACTTCCCATTACTCTCTAACATCCAACGCTGCCTTGGTCAGGCTATTTTACCTTGCTGTGCCTAAAATTCTCTTCTACCTCTAACCATGACCAGTGTGCTACTCCCTTTGGGGTACCTAAACATCACTCCTTTGCTAATCCACATATGTAAGTGATATGCTATTTCAATGACTTCACAATCCAACAAATCAAGATATATTATTAATGATATATGTTGAAATTAGCTAATCTTCTTTATGTTACATAATTATATGAAAGATAAAACTTTAGTGAATAAAATCTTGTGTGTAAGTCTAAGCTTCTTAAAGAAATAGTTAACTAAAAAATTGCTAAAACTTTACTGTATATGAATACTGTGCAAGAAATAATAGAAAAACAATTTAGCATTAAAGCAGAATATCAGGTAAAATACAAATGCATCTACATACTTGTGTCTTGATTACTATCATGCCTGTTTAAGTTACTTGCTGCTCCAGGCTCAGCTGATCTTTGACTTTAGTGCAGTACACCCAAGGCAGACTTGGAATGAGAGTGCTGAACTCTGGGGGAGCTGGACTCACTCGTTTCCAGAATTTCTTGACTTACTTAATCATCCAGAAAGACGTTCCCAAGAAATTTCTTTCTTTTTTTTTTTTTTTTTTTTTTTTTTTTTTTTGTGGGGGATAATGGGGAACTGAACTCAGGAGCACTCAACCACTTAGCCACATTCCCAGCCCTGTTTTGTATTTTATTTAGAGACAGGGTCTCACTAAATTGCTTACTATCTCACATTTTGCTGAGGCTGACTTTGAACTGGTGATCCTCCTGCTTCAGCTTCCCCAGCCACTGGAATTACAGGCATGTGCCACCACGCCCAGCTCAAAGAAATTTCTTGAGAACAGTTTTTACATGAGTTGACTCCAGAATGTCCATTCTTCAGAATTAACTTTTCCCTTTCCTCAGATGAAAGGAACCTGAAAAATTGGGGGATTGGCAGATAGGAGGGGGTCATGGAGAAATGAAATTGGTGAGAAGAGACCTGCAGGACCTGAGAGGAAATGTGAGACTGATGGGCTTGCAGGAAGAGCACTAATTCAAAGTGGGAGAAGTCAAAAGAAAAGAGGACAGAAAGAAAATCAAGAAGAGTATGGAATTTCTGAGTGATAACACAATGACGAAAATAAACGCTAACACTTTTTCTCAAAAAAATCTTTAAAAGTTAAACCCTTATTTCCCAAATTTTTCTATGCTTAAAAGTAGTATGGTATAGGAGATAATAGAATAATGAGAGTGTGAAAACCATCACTCTGCTAGAACTAAGTCCTCGGATTTGGACAAAGAGGAGAAAATGTCTTAGTTTCTACTAAATTTAGAGATAAGTCTTAGGACTTCGTAGATTAGAGGCATTCTCAAAAGCACTAGTTCTCAGGGCAGATGAACCAAAACCCTATGCATATTGGTTTCCAATCAAAAACTCTGTGAATACACCTGAGTGTGTAGATTCTACAAAAGTTTATTTCCATTAGTTAATTCCACAAATACTTATTTAGCACCTCTCCATATTAGACTCTGCACTAGGTACAGGAAGAACCATGTTGGTACTGGCTCAAGTCTGAGAGTGGCTCTGTGGAACAGCCTTTTCCAATGTCTTCATGTTATATTTCTCTTCTATTGTTCCCAAGCCTCAGTAAAATCTTGTTCAACATTACAACCTGTTCTCAGTGATTCCTGTGGGGAACTAAAAAGCCAGCTGTCTGCCCAAAGTTAGAATGAGGCAGTTCAGACCCACAACCAGAAGTCAGATTTAAGAAAGAAGATGATATGAAAAGGCACAGACCACATGGTAAACTGTGAGCCCAGTGGATAGCAGGATTCTAGAGCCAGGAGCTTGTTGGCTATGGCAGACAGTGACAAGAACAGATGCATACGTATTGCCTTGGAGACTGCCGTAAGCCTTAAAGTAGGGTAATCAGGTAAAAGCCTGAATGAGCATAATGTAGTCAGGTAGAATTTAGCTCTGTACTATGCATTAAAAGAAATGGTCGGTCGCATAACATGTGTATTGAGTGCTGGGATATTTGGCTAATGTTATCATTAGATTGCTAACCACATCTATAACTATACATACTGGGAATATGCATATTTTTTTTCAGAGAGTAAAAAATAGGTCCAAAATATCTTCAACTTGGTGCATTTTACCAATTTAACATTTCCTGGTTTGTAAAAATCTCTGTAATTAAGTATTTTTATCTATTCACCTACTTAACGTCTAGGGTCCTCTAATTTTCAGCTAACACTTTTTCTCAGGAAAATCTTTAAAAAGGTTAACCCTTATTTCCCAAATAGTCTCTGGTATTTTGCCTACTCAATGGCAAGGAAACAGATTCAATTCAATAGCAAATCTGACAGTAAATCTGATCACTACTCTTGGACAATGTGTGAACCAACACTGTTCACTGTTACTGGGTGAGGTAGAGGAGACAAGCAGCAAAGAGAAAACAAAATGAAGAAGAGGAAACAATGTAGTGCTGGTAGAACAGGCTTCCTCTCCTCTTCATTCATTTTTTTTAAATATTTATTTTTTAGTTTTAGGTGGACATAATATCTTTATTTTTTTTTATATGGTGTTGAGGATCGA
Source organism: Callospermophilus lateralis (assembly GCF_048772815.1). Taxonomy (NCBI): domain Eukaryota; kingdom Metazoa; phylum Chordata; class Mammalia; order Rodentia; family Sciuridae; genus Callospermophilus; species Callospermophilus lateralis. The sequence goes on along the minus strand of NC_135312.1, from coordinate 46,676,534 downwards.
ACCCAGTGCCTCGCACATGCCAGATGGGCGCCCTACCATTTGAGCCACATCCCCAGCCCTCTTCATTCATTTTTAACACCAGTGCTACTCTGAGTGATTTTCAGCATTAATAGACTATCCTACATGTGTACATGCATATAGGAAACCACTTATCATTATAGCTGCCATCTCTTAAAAGGAAATCATGTCTTGGGGCTGGGGTTGTGGCTCAGCTGTAGAGCACTCACCTAACATTTTTGAGGTCCTGGGTTTAATCCTCAACACCATGTAACTATAGATAAAATAAGGGATAAAAAAAAAGGAAATAATGTCTTCTTTTACCCATGTACCCTACAAGTTACACCAGAAGGAACTGGACAGAAATTATTCTTTTTGTATACTTGAGAGAAAACAATATGAAATTTCTCACCTATATTTTATTGCTAAAGACTTCAATATTTTTTATTCCTTTGGCTATATAGTGTGTTCAAAAAATGCAGTATATTTAAAGTAAGAAAATGTTGTAATATAGCTTTATCCTTATCATATGCATATTTATTAATTTTATGTTTCAAGGCACATCTTCTGAATTTACATTTCAGGAATCTTGCAAAGAAAGAAATCAATATATCATAAGATATATTTTTGCTTATAAAATAAAAATATGATCTAATTATAATTATTGATATAAATGAGAGTTGCTGAAAAGTAAAAATGCTGGTGACTGTTTTAATAATCCCATAGCTATTTTGCTATATCTAAGCTCTTATATTATAACAGATTCACCACTGTTTTAAAATAATAGACTATAGCTACATCTTCCTAGAAGTAGGAATTTTATTCTGAGCTTTTTTCTAACATTCAGTGTAACTGTAATTTTTGTCAGCATTAGTATTACTTGTATGGCTTTAAACTTGTGAATTTAATCTTTAAATTTCTTTTCTAGGTGGTGAGGCAGATTTCCTTTCACTCACAAAGATTAAATCCTTCAGAAATGTAATTCTAAATGGGGTCAGAAGAAATTGAATTCAACCAATATGGCAAATGAATGAATAATTGAATAAATAAATGTTCTTTCTAACTGACAGTGCATTTTTCTAAATAAATAGATATAGAAACCTAATTTTTTATATTATTTCTTTTTTTCTTTCTTTTTATTTTTAACTCAGGTACTTAACCTTAAACCTTCATTGAGAACTACAGTTTATTTTTGCTTTTCTACTACTTATTATTATAGTCCCATTGATTCCTAATGTATAATTTCCCAAATACTTTACATTCTACTACCTCAATCAATAAAAATATCCTCCTGATTCCTTATAATTAATTACTTTATTTTGTAAAGATGTCATATTTTACCATTCAATACTCAAATACCTAAAATTCCAGCTGTTTGCTCCATTGGTTAAGAACGGAAATATTTTTATATCCAATGTCACTTACTTACAAAAAAGATTCTTATTGAATCTGATGTCTCAAATAACACACTTGACAATTTCATTGTTGCCAATGATAAGAGTGCAGTTCAAACAAAACAAATGTCCTTTGCTGTCAAAGACAAGGATATCTCATGTCCTGAATGCCATCACAGACAGGAAATTGCTTGCACTGGTTTGAAACAAGGGTTTCAGCAAGGAAAAGGGAAAAGCTTCTTGACAAACTACATTCTTCAAAAATTGTCCCTCAATCAGAGGAAAAAGTCCTGAGATTGCATGCACTTCTTTTAACAGATGCATATGGTTATGCCAAGTATCCTCCATGTAAGAAAAGACCAGGAATATTAATAATCAATAATCATCAGGGCATAATTTTAAAAACTTAATTAGTTTCATTCATTTTGTTGAAATTCTACTAAATTATATATATATATATATATATATAATGAAATTATAGAAAAGATGCATCTTAACAATGATTTTAATTCATATTGTTTAAGTGCAGTGAGAAACAGTAGGAAACATTTGAAAATTAATATGTCTTGACTGCTTTAATTTTTAGAATGTGATTTGATTCACAATGAATGTATTTAAAAGAAGGAACTAGTATGATAAATAAATTACACAAATATTTTAAAAATTAAACACACACTAGGAATACAATTTTGGACAGGTTCTCCCCAATTTTAGTGTTATTGCTGTCTTACTCAGTTATCTGTGGTGAAATCTCAGTGGTTTGGCAAGTATTATCTAAGTACACTTGTTTTCAGAGTAACAAGACCTTTTATTTCATTTTCTTCCCTTTGCACCTTGTCACGGTGTTATACTTCTTTTTTAATCAATATACACATTTTCAATTTCCAATTGCCTTTGGGACAAGACAGGAAAATTAATTAAATTTATTATTTCATAGTATTGACTGGAAAACTTCATTGTCATTATTTGCATTTTTCAAAATATTGCTACATTTCATAAAAACAAGTTGATTTATGATAGATAATCCCCATGAGAAATGGGGTTTAAAAGTTGCTTACAAATGAATAGGATTCAATCAATAATCCTTGGTAACCCATCATATCAGTAAGTTACTGAAAACTTATATGTATTTCATGATAAAATTATGTACAGTAAAAGCAGGGGAAATATCATATTATTTTGTCTCTGAAATTAATAGAACAGGAACATAAAGATTTAGGAGGCATTTGTATGTTTTGGGCGCTGCATGAGTGCTGTTAGATGAATTGGCTAACAAAGAGCCTATGCTTAAACCTGTAACTGAACTGGAAAAATATTGTCACTAATGGAAAAAAGGGCAGAGGCTTTACATCTTCCTGGTATTCCATCTCTCTGTGAAGTCAATGGGGCGAGAAATATAGGCAAGTAGAGAACAGAGATTCATGACTGTGAACTCACTGAGAAACAGTTTAACATCTTAGAAAGAACAGAGAAGGCATTCCCAGTCATTAATTATCGATATGTCACAATAAAAAGCATTGAATTGAGCCTGCTATTCACCAAACGGGTAGCATTTAGCTGGAGGCAATACTATATAGGACTCTGTGATGGGATTTCGGTGTCAGGCAATGTAGGCCTTTTTTCTGGTTCTGTCACCCAGTGTTTTGTAACCTTGGCAAACCCAATTAATCTTTCTTAGCTTTCATTTCTCCATATTGACAAATGGAGTGAATACCTACAATACTGAAGCACACCTATGCCTGAAAGTCAATTTCTGCTGCTTTACATCCTGCACTGATGAACCTCATATATTGACTTACAATAATGTCCTGAAAGTCACTGATTGATTAAATCACCATGGCACTCCATTAGTTACTGATAGTCTTCTTCACATTTCAAAGTTAAGATCTGCTAATAGTGATGACATTGAAAGTTTTACAATAAGTCTAATGGTGTGTGCTTGCCAGTTTCTGTAGGTAAAGAAAAAAAAGGTTCATGATCTGACCTTCAAAATATCCTGACTGATAAAGTCACATTAGGTGAGCAAGTTCAAACTGCTCAGCCTAAGAAAGTTGACAAGAAGAGTAGATTTTTTTCCCCCTCCATGGGGCGCCACAATACCCACCTGTTATGCCAGAAACTTGGGAGGCTGAGGCAGAAAGATTGCAAGTTTGAGACTAATCCCAGCAAGTTAGTGAGAATATGCCCCAAAATAAGAAAAAGAAGGGTTTGAGGATGGAGTTAAGTGGTAGAGCACATCTGGGCTCAATCACCAGTTTCACACATACCCACACACAAAGATATTTTCTCTTTTATTTAAATAAAATTATCGGAATGGTAGTAACTAGAATTTCTTGCCCAGTGGTGCTGATAGAACTTTATATATAACACTTCTGGGTATTCATCCTTGTAATTGAAGATATTTCTCATGAAAAAATTGCCTTGTTCTATATTTAGGATGTATGATTTCATCTTGCAATGATTGTCTAAGGATCATTCATAGTTTTTAAAATTCATTATAATAATTTAAATACAGTAAATTCTATATATAAAATTAAGATATTTTTATTATTAAATATTGAAAAACTAAAATGGTAAAAACAATTTGTATTGCTATATTTAGGTTTATTTTTTTTTTTTTGTAGTTGTAGATGGACAAAATTCCTTTATTTTATTTATTATTTATTTATTTATTTTTAATGTGGTGATGAGGATCAAACCCAGTGGTTCATGCATGCTAGGCAAACACTCTGCCCCTGAGCTACAGCTCCAGCCCTAGGCTTATCCTTACAAATTCATTCAAACCCATAAATCATACTCTTCTGTTCCATGCCTCTCAATGCCCATTGACCTTCTTTCTCTTTCTCTACACCTCAGACACATTCGAACTTCCCAGTCTTCATATTTATCTTTTCTTTAGATGTTACGCACCTCCTATGAACATTCAGGTAGCTGAATCCTTATCGAATGTTCAGATCTCAGCCTGCCACCTTTTCAAAGAGTACTTTGTTGACCACCCTATGCAAGAAAGTCCCTGCTCCATGTGACATTCTACTACACCACAGTTTTTATTTTCTTCAGAGCCCTTATTACTTTTACAAACTACTTTTCCTTCTTCCTTTTTTTTTTTTTTTTTTGGTAGCACTAGGGATCAATCCCAGGCCACCACACATGCTAGGCAAGAGCTCTAGCCTTTTGTTACTATCCTTATCATCATTTATTTACCTAATTTTAATATTCTGTACTGCAAAAATATCTAACTACCTTTTTGTGTAGATCAAACTTCAAAAACTATGTCAATTCTTCTTTTTGGTGGGGGTGGGGTGGGTACTAGGGATTGAACCCAGGGGGTTTAACCACTGAGCTTCATCTCAGCCTTTTTTTTTTTTTTTTAGTGAAAGGGTCTCACTGAGTTGCTTATGGCCTCACTAAATTGCTGGGTCTGGCTTTGAACTCAAAATCCTCCTTAGTAAAATTATTATAACTTTGTTTTTTCACCAGTATAATTATATTCATTAGCTCTGGATTTTTTTTTCTTAGACAAGTGTATGCTGACATATCAGGAAATCAGCAACTGGAAAACCAGGGGACCTGAGAAGTATATTCTTCCATCTTTCATATCTATTTCTTCTGATCATAGGATTAAATAGCTTTATTCAACATACCTGCTATTTCTGCCACTTTGTTCACACATGAAGAGAAAAATGAATACCAATGTCCCCTTAAATTCTCTTGAGAAGAATTCCAGCCACACACACAGATAAAATTTCAACCTCCAGTTTTCTCTGGCTCAATTTCTCTATCTCAACTCCAAATCTACTCCCCTGAAAAATACAGGAGTGGTGTTTTGGATTGCTCTTACTGTTGTCCATTGTCCCACCCTTGATCCAACCAAATAATGCTAAGAGCTTCAAACATAGGCACTTTTTAGGTATACTTTTGTGTGGTAACATATTGTTCAAAGGCAACTTGGGTCAAAGTGGTGAATCTTGCATACTATTCTGAAGTATGTGGACATTTAACAGTAGATAAGTCAGTGTCATTTGGGGCATTCTATATAAAATCTGACAGTATCATATCTGTGTTTTGTCAAGAAAATTAATGGAAGTGGAGAGAATAGAGAAGAGCCAGACAGATTCTGGAAAAAATAAGAGTCAAAAAGCTATTTTAGTATTTCAGAGCACAGATGTCGTGTTTCTAATTTACAGCAATATCAGAGAGGTTGTGATCAGAGAAGGAAAATTTGAAAGATGTATCAGGAATAATCTTGGTAATCCAGTGAATTACTATGAAAATTAATGGAATCACAAATGTTAAGGATGACTTTCTTGCTTCTGTCCTGAGCCATAAATTGAGGGATATGCCATACATTGATACATTTAGTCATAACAGCAGATTTGGACTATGGCTAGGAAGAGGCCAATGAATTCCAGGAAAAAGAGCAATGAAACACCAGGTCCTATCAGTGTAAAATAGCACAGGCATGCTGCAGCTGTAACACCCAGGATTCACCACAAAGAATATGAGTTCAATTCTTCATACAAGTAAAAAAGGGTTTGACTATAGGCTTTCAGGAAAATGAGACACATGGATATCACACGGCTGTACAGACACATTGGTAAGAATTTAATAAAACTGTCTTTAGATCGTCATGTATTTTCAGAGATATTATGAATCTGTTTACTTCCACTTTGTCCAGCACTACTACATAACCACACCGTTCATCTGTAACTACATCACATTTCCAACCAGGACTATTCACTGGGCAAGTGTCATCCATCGTCCACTACCTGTATTTCTTGAAATGAACTGTTTGCCTAGAATCCTCAAACTTAAAGTCTTTTTTAAAAAAGAAAAAATGTATCATAGATTTGACAGTTTATGTAAATCCTATAAAAAGTGATATAATCCATGGAAATAGAAAAGTTTAGTGAATCCAGCTGGATCCAATATGGGAATAAACAACATAAGAGATTAAATTCCAAGTAGTAAGGATAATTAGTGGTTACCAAAGCTGGTGAATTTAAGAAAATGTTACTCAAGGATTAGAGCTTTGTTAAGTTGATACTGAAAAATAAATATAGGGTCGTTATTATATATAATTAATAACCTTTTTTATTCACAGTTAAAAGTGGATATTATCAAGTTACATTGAACGTATTGCTAAATTTCAATATTTTAATAAAAACATTTCCAAATGTTCTCATTTTTGTCAAAAATATATGTACATTTGAGAATGTGAACCAAGACCTTATTCATAATTATTTATGCATATTTGGTAAAGTCCATGTAGACTTTGAAAAGCAAACTATGCTACAGAACATATATGAAAACAAGTTATGTTAATTTTAAACCTTAGCATATTAACAGTCAAATTAGACTTCTAGTTATAATTATAAATCTGTACATTGAGGTTATCTTGGGATGTTTCCTTAAATCCAATGGCAACAAACTAATTATATATTAATAAGAAGTTTAATTTTGCTACATACCAAAATAATGGGAAAAATAATTAACTTACTAAGCAAAGGTGAGCACATATTCTTGCATCTATGTTCTCTCTCCTTTCTTTCACACACACACACACACACACACACACACACACACACATATTATCCACCTTTAAAAATGCTTTATAGATGAAGCATTGTATATATGATTGATAACAAAATTATAAAAAACATAAAATTTCTGAGAGATATATCTGCTTTTTTTATTTTTCAATAATATTAACATGTTAGACAGAATATTATTCTTGACTTTTATTTCACCCAATCTATATTCAATAATCAATCTTATCTGAAAATCACAAGAAGTATTTGAAGATATCAAAAAACATCAAATTTAATTTGATATCTTAATATCAAAAAACATCTGTAAAAATATCTTAAGGGCAAAATTATTTCATTTTTCCTTCAAACACAAAACACTTAAAGTGTTCAATATTTGTTTGGTTTAATTGCATAGAATAAAGAAAGATGCTGAGTTGCAAATTCACAAAATAGTCAAAATAATTTTTGCTCTAAAATGAAAAAAAAATACATGTAGAAGAGTACCATAAATCTTGGAAAGTGGAAAATACATATATGTTTGCATTATTTAAAATAGAGAAATAAATCCAATACAAAGAAACATAACAAAGAAAAAAGAATTGATAGAATAGTGTAATTTTTAATTTTTATAAGAAATCATGAAATTTTAAAAGAATGTAAGTTATAAATGGACATAAATTGTAAGAAGCTTGTCAAAATAACTATATTGGGAAAAATAATTTATTTTCAAGAGCTTATTAAAGAACTAAATTGATTGTTTCTGTCTCATGGGATATATACTACAGTGATATGCAGAAAGACACACAGACACTCTCTTTCTCTCTCAAAGCTATGACAAAACATATATACATACATAATGTGTTCCCAGATGCAAAGAGACAATAGCATAAAGATATCAATTATTTCCAACTTAATTTATAAATGAAAAAAAAATTCCTATTGAAATTCCAACTTCTTATGGATTTTCAAAGCTTTCAAAGATTTTTACAGAAAAGGAAAAAATGCACAAAAATAGCCTATTGGGTGGAGGGGGGAACACTGTGCAGCAGTGTAATCTAGTAAAAGCCTCTAGAAAGTAGAGTTAAAAAATGAAGCATTGGGAACAGATGTAGACAAAGGAGAGCAATGGAACAGAAGAAAGATTCCAGAAAAAGATTGGTATTATGGAGAAATGAGAACTTAGTAGTTATGTTGGGCTACAAAAGTAGTAGGAATGCACAGTGTAGTTAACAAGTAGATTAGATATAAGTATTTAGAATATTTGAAAAGTACAAAGAAATCTGTATTACACCTAACAAAAATTCTAGTACATTAAAAAGCTAAATATGGTTGAAAAATGAAAAATTTGTTGATATGATGCATTATTAGTTTGAAGGTAATAAATTCTTTTTAAGCATGACACAAAACTCAAAAACCACAAAGGAAAAGATTGACTTACTGAGTTACATAAAAATGTAAAACTTCTGAAATATAAATAGCATCATTATAAAGTTAAAAGTCCAATAAAAAGTCAAAAGAAAAATATTTTAATATAAATAAAAATGCTTGATTGATAATATATAAACTATTCCTAAAATTAAAAGAAAATATAAATAATCTAATAGAAAAAAATGGACTAGTTTCTATATACATATTTCACAGAGAAAAGAATAAAATTGCCACTAAAAAAGAGAAAATTTGCTCAGGCACACATTGATATTAAAAAAAATAGATATTCTTGTTGCATTGCACAAAAAACTTTAAAATATATACTAGATAAAATAAGTTGGTGGATTTGTTGAGAAAACCTTTGCAGAACTTTAGTGAAAGGCAATTTTCAAATGGTTATGCCCTTTAGGTGTTCATTCTTTAAAAAATATTCTGATATATTTACAAAAATATCATGTCCAAGCTATACATTTCTTTATACATAAATTAGTAACAATATAATATATAAATGCTTATATTAATTATGAGTTTTCTCTATTGAGCAAAAACCAATTTAAAAGAATATGGTAATTTAAAAGAATATGATAGCTATTATAAATATGAGTCTCTGCATAAGTTATTGTTCAAAAAGGTTATAGTTGAAAAATTACCCAAAAAGTTGAAAATCACCCTTTATTTTATCATTCTGCTTATATAAATAATCAGACAAAAAGGCCACAGTGAGTAAGGAAAAGAGGAGGCTTTACCTTTGGCTCTACCTGGGTTTAGGTCATTATAATAAAATGAACTTGTAACAGGGACATAACAGGCTGCTCTTGTTAAAAAGCACTGCCTCTTGGGCTTGCAAATGTCCATTGTGTAAGTAAAAGCAAAATAAATGCTTTGCATCCATCTCCTTTGTACCTTAAACTTTTAGTCAGATTCCTGCTCAAATTTGCAATACATATTTCTTTGTATTTTTCAATGTTAAGAATTTAAGGAGTATTTGTCTAAAACAAGTAATCCTTCCCTTTCAAGTCTGACATCACAATCAGCACATTTTTCACTTTTTAACCACAGGTTTTCCAATGTCCTATTCCATACTACCAGAATGATGACTAAAAATCTCCAGTCATTGCAATGAACCTGAAGGCACAGACAATCATTGCCCTGACTCCATCTTGCCTTTCTTGCTTTTTGTTCTCTGAGCCCTTCTTTCTGCAGTCACTTGGATTCCAAGCCAAACAGGCCTGATTGGTAGGCATCTTTTCACAGTCATTAGGCAACAGCAACTTTCTTATGGATGGCAAGTCACCAAATGAACAAGCCTGAGATAATGATCAATAGACCACAATTTGACCAAGACTGCTTGACAATATGCACGCCTCCTTCCACCTCTTCCCACTTTTGTTCTTTCTCTATATAATCCTGTAACTATTTCAACACCTAGAAGATAGGATAGAGATCACACGTTGCCTTGTTCCTTTCCAGTATAGCCATACTGAATAAATTACTTTCCTACTCCACCATGAATTTTTCCTTTTGGTCTTTTGGGGGCAAGTAGCTAGAATTAGCCAGTTTTTTATTTATTTATTTATTTATTTATTTATTTATTTATTTATTTATTTATTATTTTACCAGGGATTGAACTCAGGGGCACTAAACCACTGAGCCCCACCCCCAGTCCTATTTTGTATTTTATTTAGAGACAGGGTCTCACTGAGTTGCTTAGCTCCTCGTTGTTGCTGAAGCTAGCTTTAGCAATTCTTTTCTCAGAATCCTGAGCTGCTGCGATTACAGGCATGCACCACTGGGCCCTGGCTAGAATGGGTCTGTGAGATACTTCAGGGTCAAGCCTTTGTCAGTACCAATTTATGAATTCTTAGATATAATTCAATAACAGTTTATTTTAGTGAATAGATTGAAGTTATAATCTTGAGAAAATAAGTTATCTCAAACTTTTAATTTCATTATATATAAAGTCAGTGAGATTATCTAGAATATTCTCAAAATCCAAAAGAATGCTAACTCAAAACTCTTGAGAGCAAGGTTTCTCTGAATTAAAAGGATTTATTGAGTCATTCCAGATGCAAGTGAGAGAAGGACCTGGTACTGTGATGAGCTCTGCAGCTGCCAGCAGCAAGCCCGTAAGAGCAATTGCAAAAACTGTTTCACACTTAAGAACCATGAGTATATTCATAATTAAAATATGGGGAAGAAAAACATTAACTGTTTACATCTCACTTGCATGGATTATAGATTGTGGGGCAGGGTAATACAAAGTACGCAAAGTTTCAGGATGGGAGACAATCCATGAAGAGTGTTTGTGGCTGGACTGATTGGAGTTAGTGTTTCAGAAGGTTCAGGGGGTGCTGCGGTCTGGAGAACAGCTGCCAGGGCTTTTAAGTCAAATTATTAACTATATTCGGGAATGTGAAACAGCCTTTCCTTGGTTTGGCCCACAGCTGTTAAGTAATTAACTTCTCTTATCTCTTCCTCCTCTACTCTCCCACATTTGTAATTAAATTTAGGACATCTCAGAATTTTTCTTTTATCAGGGTATAGAATCAAGTCCAGGTTTGGTCCCCACAGGATGACTTTGAGGCTGTTTTCACATGAGTAATGAGGATTAAACAGAAGTGGCTAATTCACAGTGTCTATGTGGGAAAAAAAATCAAATCCCTGTACAAACTGCAGAAGAGTCAAAACAATTCAATGCAGTATTATTATTGTTGTTGTTGTTATTTATTATTATTAAATTCCTAAGATCCTATGACTTTATCAGTGGCATATCATATTGCCTACAGAATAAAATGAATAGACGTTCCTCGGTCCTTTAGAACACATGAATATATCAGTCTTACCTACAAAAAAGAATCCATGTTGCCAGTATTTATTAAATACATATTAAAGTGAAGTTCTGTTTCTAAAAAAGCTTCATATACCTTGAAATCACATTTATCTTTATTCATAAGTGAAAAGTAGACTTTAACTAAAAGTAGTTGATTTCTCCTATTTGAAAGAAAAAAGGAGAAAGTAGCTAAATTTCTTGGAATAGCTTTTACACACCATAGAGTATTAAATAGATGCCAATTGATTTCTCTGCACTTGATTGTCTTCAGGTCTAAGCAGTCTCACCTCTAACTTACTAATTTCCCTAAACTTTAACGAACTGACTTTTCCTAATAGAATAATTATGCCCAAGTAACTAAATCAATCATTCTTCATGAGGCAAGGACTTGCATTTACTTGTTCTGATCAGGAAGGCTAAGGATAATGGTCCATTAAGAACTATGCTTTCCTAGCCACAAAAACGTCATAAGGCTTACTAGCAAAGAGAGTTTTCACTAAGGAGGAAAATCTTAAGAGGGTCAATTTGTTTATAATTGGCTTGGAAGACTGCCCTTCCTTTTAAAACCCTGTGGTGACAGAATTGCTTATTTTTATTTCAGAACAATTATTTTAAATTAAGACCATACATTTATGGGATTACTGACACTGGAAATCTTTTTATGAAAAACAAACAAAATCAACTCTTATTATCAAATTGAGATAACATCAGATTAATAACCTAAAGTTATTTTGAAAGAAAATATGCCTTTATTAAAGTCACTGTTAAGACATTTTCAAAATCTGGAGAAAAGAATAACTAACCATTTTGAGCAGGATTCTACATGATTTCTCTCTTCCCCAACCTAAGTAGCACACTGGAATCTGTGGTTGCTGCAGTCAAATTAAAAAAAGAAAAAAGAAATCCTCTACTCACACTTGAACTTGATCATTTGCAATAAGAAAAATAAGTATGTGATTCCAGAAAAAAATGGCAAATGTGAAAATGTTTCTCATCTGTAAGAGCTTCATTTCAAGGCCACTTCTAACTATGAAATACTACAAACAGTGAAGTTAGGGACCATACAGCAGAGTCATAAAAGTAATTCTGTGATTCCTTACCATGAGAGGAGTATATACAAAAGCCAACATGCTACTCTACAGATATACATGAAGGTCAAGTCTTTTTTACCCAGACAAGTGCAATTCCTCAGTCTGTAGCTACAAGCCATTTGGAGAACACTTTGTCTTTGATTACTCTTTTCTCTTTTGCAGCTGATATGGTTCAGAAGCAGCAGCATAATACAAAGAAGCACTTTTTCAGAAAGGCATTTATTTATGGAGAGAAGGGCTAATGACACCAAGGGGAACAGTTAGCTGGAGATTTGCATCTCACCTGTGTATATTTGCCTAGTAGAATCAGGTTTCCATGTTCCTCAAATTGTCCTATACCTGACAAAGTGACCTAGATTTTGGCAGACTTTCCTTCAATAGAAACCCTCCAGCAAAAGTCAATGCCCTTTGAATACAAGGCAAAAAATTAAAAGGCATTCAAAGATGCCACAAGGTTAACTCTCATTTTTCTTTCCATTGCATAAGAAAATTGATATAGTTAGGGAAAATAAAAAATTGCATGAACTCTGTAGCAATTTAGAAGGCTATCTGCTATCATTGATAAAGAGCATAGTGTTTCTAAAAGCTAATGTATTTTTTAAATTAATAATTGCCCCTTTCAAAAGTTATTAGCTAATATCCATTCTTTGTTTATGAACTAGTGTACTGCGTAATGGATCGTGTCTTACAAAGAACTGCATCTCTGTGCCACCAATTGATGCTTTAAAATTATTTTCAAAAACATTTCTTTCCCAATAAATGTTTTTTTTATAATTTCATAAATAAAAAGTGACACACAGATGGTAAATATAGGACCATAATTTTGTGGGTGAGAAAGCTAAATCCTATGTGCAAGTTAGGGATTTTAGAATCCCAGCTGTTGATTCAGCTGCCGCAGCAAAATCTCCCAAATGTGGTATTAGTGGTAGCTACTAGGTTCTGAGCTCATTCAACATTCTTGTTTCCAAGAGTGACCTGATGTGACCCCAATTTGAAAACCAACTTATTTACTATGTATCTGTTGGCTGAAGGACAGGGTGATATCACCTTTCTCCACCTTGGACTCACATAAACCCTGGGTCAACACCAAGGAAAAAATCTTACAGAAAGGCATATAATACATACCACTAATTACCTGAAGTTCAAGTCCCTCAAGGTCATAAGGTCCATGAGAGCAGGGACTCATCTGTTTTATCTGCTGCTCTGTTCCTTGTCTAGATTGACAGTGCCTTACATGACTGAAATTTGGAAGTTGGGAGATTTCATTTTTCAAAACAAACTGAAGATTTTTCGACTGTTGGGATTTGGTTTGTTCTGGATATAGCCTCCTAGTACTTGACTCACAGAAGCTGCAGGTTTTTATTGCAGGAGAATTCTTATTCTTTATACCAGCAAAATAGAAAGAAACAAAGTTTTCCAAATTTATAAAGTATTTACAACATTTCCATATCTAAGAATTACTCACCTTTGATTAATCATTCATTGATTAATTCATTGATTAATCATTCATGATTAATCAACAGTAACAAATAACTTCCAGTCTTTTTTAAAAAGGTTATGGCATTTGGGGAATGACTTGTCAGGGTCAGGATGCATTTTAATATGGAAAGGTTCTAAGTCATTAGACATGCTTGTAAACACTCTCATGTAACACACTGCACTTCCTTGCTCATTTGCTTGAAACAGCTAATGTGTCGAAAAAGTTTCCACGTGTCTTCTTAACGTGAAAATGAAAAGATAATATGTTTTTAAATGAAAATAGGCTTGGGACATTCCTCGAGAAATATCAAATAACTGTTCTGATGAGTGAGTGAAAGCATACAAGCCAATTTTGATATAAACTATGAAGAAAAGATAAAGAGAAAAAATACAGGGAGAGCAAAAAATAGAATTGACATAATGGGGAGCCTTATTATCTGCAGGTGAGAAAGGCTTCTTGGCAGAAGAAACAAAAAGGAATAAAAACCCACATAGGATTTATTCAATTGAAGAAGTAAGGGAAGAACATTTTAGAAAGAGTAGAAGCAATTTGAAGGGGGCTTAAACCAGATCAATAATACAGATTTTATTATTTTTGCACAGGTAAATTCTTATCCTGACATCAATGCTATCCACTTTTTTTGTTTTTTACTAAATTTGTCAATTTAGTATAAAGATGAGAATTGTCCAGTTGAGGATTTTGCAGCTTAAACAATTCTGAAAGAGCTTCAAAATCTCAAAATATGTTTATTTAAATAATTCCTTAAGAAATGACTCTCTATATAACACAAAAATAAAATAATAACTTAGGCCTACTAGTAGCTCAGCTGTGCAACACTTGCCTAACATGAGGAAGGTTCTTGGTTCCATCACCAGCAACCCTTCCCTCTGTCCCTCTGTCCTGCCTCCCCAGAAAAACTGGTATCAGTCCCCATGGGATAGCTAAGTGAATTACTTAAATATGTACGGTCTATTCTGCATTCTCTTTGGGAAATTATTGTTAATGTAAATGGACCTAATTGGACTTTGTCTTACAGGTCTGATGTTAAAAGTTTTTCAGAAAAAAAACTGTAGGAAAAAAAAAGACACATTCTGATTCAAAATCCTAATGGTATGCAAAGTCATATCATAGCAGATACATAGAACTATCAGCAGAGTAGTTGAACTTTCACTGTAAGTATATTCGAGTTAAAATTGGCTTCCAGGTTTGTTGTGGTTAGATCATAGGGTTCTATAAATTTAGGCTTAATTTATAAGACAGGCCTAATCAAATGAATAATAAAGAAGATACCTTTGCATGCTCTTTCACCTACTGAAAAATTATGAATTATAAAGTGATTTTTAACAAGATTATATCCACTCAAGTATTCTTAATAAATATATATTGTACACTTACTTTTCATCAAGGCTGAGATTTGGAGTTGAAATTGGAAAAATGAATAATAACAGTTCTGGCTCCTAAACTTAAGATAACTAAACTACCTGAAAACTAGGTACAATTATTATTACAATTCTCTTATAGGGGATCGGTATCTCTTGGTTTTAAGCCATTATAAGGTGGGCAAAGGGAAAACACAAGATGAAAGAAGAAATTTCTAGAGCAGGTAGTGCTTTTTGCCGAGGCGGGGGGGAGTGTAATGGGGATTGAGCCAGGGGTACTTTACCACCAAGCTACATTCCCAGCTCTTTTTATTTTTAATTTCAAGATAAAATCTTGCTAAGTTGCTTAGGGCCTTGCCTCAAACTTGTAATCCTCCCGCCTCAGCCTTCTGAGTGGCTGGAATTACAGGCATGTGCCACCACCCCTGATTCCCAGTGCAGTAATTTATTGATGATGAAGGAATAGACATCTACTGGGACATGAAGTGGAGACAATATGTCTTTTCCAGAATGGACAACATATGTGAAGCCATGGAAATGGGGGAGAACAAGGGGAGGTTGCATCTTGCACAGCACAGATCAGAACACATCTGAAAGAAACTAAGCAATTGTCTCCTTTACCAAGATAGTAACAAGAAATGAAACGAAACACAGAAATATGTTCATATATAAAATTTTACTGTTTTAAGCCAGTTTATCCATCAGGCATTATTTTTCCTATTGTACAGAAAAAGTTTAAAATACTATATCAAAGTCTGCCTACATTCTCTATATGTATCTTGGGTCCCATTCCACAAACTGTCATTGTCAGCAAATATTCTGTCAAATTTCATAAAAATTACATTACTATAATTCCAATTGAGCCTTTCAAGCTTTGTGATAGGATGTTTCTAAGGCTGGGACTGAAGGGAGGAGAGATGAGTTTGGGAAAAGGTGGACTAGGTATGAGTCCTAACCTGAAAATACGGAGAGAAGCATCAAGATGATTAGCTGCTTCAGAATGAGGAAAAAAGAGAGGACTTCAGATTCTTTCTTAGGATTGGTCTGCCTCTAAACCAGATTGAACACAAGATTTCTGAGCATTTTCAGGGACCAAATAGTGCTATGCAGAAAAGAAATCTTTTAAATCCCACCCAAGAGGACCACTAGAGAGAGTCAATAAACCTGCAAAAAGAATTAATGTGAAATAGATTGAAGAAAAAGGTAGAGCCAGGTGCCTCTAATTCCAGTGACTAGGGAGATTAAGTCAGGATGATTTTAACTTTGAAGCCAGTCTCAGCAACTTAGGGAGATCTTGTCTCAAAATTTAAAATATAAAGGGCTGGAAATGCAGTTTAGTGGGAAGGTGCCCCATGTGTCCAATCCACAGTATCAAAAAAGAAATAAAGAAAAAAAGAAATCAAAACAGATAGTTGGCAACTAAAAAAACAACAAAACCCAACAATATCATTCATTGGCATATAGTCAAATTTTCACTGAAAAGGAAACTTTAAAATACTTTCAAGATTTCCCATTTTAGAAAACATTCCAGTTACAGGGAATACAGAATCATCTATCTAGAATATCACTAACATTAAAATAATAGTCATAGTAACTATAGCTAAGACAAAAATAAGAGGCTTAATATTTGGCAGACACTGTTCACATCCACATATTCATACATACATGCATATATTGGAGTTCATCAGTATCAATATGTCCACATTCTTACATTATAATTCCTCTGAAATATGATGCATCTTGCAATCAGAGGAGTTTCATAGTTCACCATTGGCCATTTATGGCACAGTTGTTCTGTGCATTCCTTTATTTGATTGTTGCTCTTATAGCATGACTATGTAACTGCCCCACTAAACAGTTCAACAAATAAACCACTTAAAGGTCTTTCAAGGAAGGGCTATGAGTCCTGATTGTTGTCTTCCTTCTAAAAAGACCAAGAAATTACCTACATCGAAACTTCCAGGAAGGGTGTCAGCTACTTGGAAGAAAATCCCCAAATGAAATATTTCTTCTAAAGAAATGTCATATCACAAATACTCTTCATGGCATGGAACAGAAAGTTACATGGAAAAACATAGACATTACCTGGAAAAACACAGACATCAATAACATCAATTCAAAAGGGGATGTGGATACATTAGGCTCAGTGTGAAGAAGTTTTAGGACTATATTAATGCATTTACTTTAATTAAAGTTTTTTTTAATCTTTCTTTGTAATTAATATCAGTGATATGCGATCATTTTCATAAATTCCATAAAATGTAGTATATTAATTTAGATCTCACAAAAACCTTATGAAATAAGTAACATTTTCCCATTATTTTTCCTCTCAAACCTTTCAAGATCAGAAAGAGAAGCATGTCAGTAGGGAAAGAGGTGAGAAAGAGAAAAGAATCCAATTTACATACCCTTTTCTAAGAGAAGGCAGCACACCCAAGGAAGCCAGGGAAACCAAGAGAAGTCTCTCATCTTTGAATGAATATCAACGTGTTCATTAATAGAATGAACCAGAGACTTTAATGACATCAATTAAAATATGTTTTGCTTTTTACAATGACCAGAACAGAATAAAAAAAGTTAGAAGTCTTGCTTATGTTTTTATTAAAGAAGGTCAATTTGGGCTGGGGTTATGGCTCAGAAGTAGAGTGTGCTCCTGGCATGCGTGAGCCACTGGGTTCCATCCTCAGCACCACATAAAGTAAAACAAAGACATTGTGTCTACCTATAACTAAAAAATAAATACTTAAAAAAAAAAAAAAGGTCAATTTCACCTAAGCAGTGGGATAAAAAGGAGATGAAGAAGACAAAAATATAGTTGATTTTATTATTATGCTCATGATATTCCCTTGTTCATTACACATGGAATAAATTCCTAATTTGAAGGGAATATTAGGTTAATTAGTATTAATTTGGCTTCATGGGTTTCATCTGATAAAGATACAGATGCAGGTGCGGATAAAGATATGATTAGATATAGATATAAATTGTTCCTCCTAACAGACCACATCTCTGAATGGTGATTTCAGATAAATGGACAGTTTTGTGAATAGGATATATAGATAAAGAAGTACCGGGCTGCCAACTGGAGACCTCCATACTCAAAACAGCCAATGACAAATTAAGGCAAGTATATAGACACAGATGGATTCAGATGTGAGGGGACTTGGGGGCAGTTTTTTGTTTTTTTTTTCTCCTTACAACCACTATGCAAATCCATTTATCTTAAATTCATTCCAAGTGCTTCTCTTTCAGAAACAAATGCCCTCCCTCACCCCTGAGGTCAAAAGGGAACTCTTTTTAGAGTACTACAATGACTTGAGCCTAGAGGTGAATGTTGCTGTCAGCCTATTCATTTACAAAAGAAAGTGGCGGTTGCAAGAGAGTTGTTCTATGAATCACTGTGCTGATTACTCCCCAGCCCACTCTCATTTCTCCTAGGTGTTGAAACTGACCTTGGATTTCTAGAGAAGATCTATGCTTTCTTGTGTCTAATGCCCGGGGCCACAGTTTTCACTTTTCTTTCTCCCTTAGCCTTAGATTTCCCTTCTCTAGGAATTTCTTTAACTTTTTGTTCTGAAGAAATATTTTCTTTATTTCTAATGACAATGTTGCTTCTTTGTTGTTCTCATTAAAATTCGTCTGTAATTTCAGGAGAATTCTCAGAGGAGAGGAAGTAAATGTGTGAGCTTAATATTAAAATGTGTGAGTCTCTACTCTTATATGGTTGAATTCAACTGGACAGATTTTTTTTTTCAAATAATAATAAATAGTAATTAATAATTATGTATTAACTGGATCTGTTACAAAATGATAATGGTTATTTTTTAGAATCAGCTTAAATAATTTAAATGTTTTAATACTTAAGATTTTTTTAATATTTAAAATTATTTAATTTTTTTAAATTTTTGAACAAAAATATCAGAGCAAAATAGACAACTTTTCCATCTTTTAAGAATTAGAGCAATATTTAAAATGGCTTTTTAATCTGTCTCTTACCGCTTTTATGTTGTTTTTCTTTATTGTAGTGCTGAGGATCAAATTCAGGGCCTTCTGCATGCTGGGCAAGCACTCCACCACTGAGCTCTGGCCCCAGTTTATACATTTTTGTTCTTTTTATTAAAAAAAAAAAAAAAATGGAGGGAGGAACCTGATGGTTCAGATGAGCTAGGGCTTGAAACAGAGACACAGAGTATCAGGAGATTCTTCCTCTCTTATAGATCCACCCCCCAGACTCTGCCCCTTACTGGGGGGATTGAATCCAAGGCCTTTCACAGGCTAGCAAGTACTCTACCACTGAGTTACATCCCCAGTTTTTGTTTATTTATTTATTCTTGCCAGCTGGCCACAAAGTTGCTTTTTTTCATGACTCAACTTCCTTCATACTGGCATACAGGCCTATGCCACCAGGCTCAGCTCTTTCCTATGAATTTTCTACACCTAATTCCAGTTTATATGTGATTCAGCTACTTCAGGCCCCACCTTTCATTAAACTTGCCATGGATACCTCACAGATTAAAATCTGCTTTCATATTATTCATTGTATTTTCCTGACTCTTGAAAAAGGCTAATCATAAGGTTATGGCACATAATAAATAATAAAGTCAAAATCAAAAGATCTTAGTTCAAGAACTAACTTAAATGCTCATCCAGTTCTTAAACCTCTAAGACTTTTCATTTCCTGTAAAATGAGATTAATAAGAAATTTCACAGGGAGTTGTTAGGAAAGGGACAAAAGGGTCAAATGTAGCAGGTTAGACTATAAAATAAAAATTTTAAATAATTCTTGACCAGGCCAAGGGAATCACTTTCTTTAGAACAGTCTTTCAACCACTGAAAAGCAAACTTGGAAGTTCAGAAGTTCAGTTCAACTAAGCATCCAAAAAATTTGGCTTTTGACCCAAATGTTATTTGAAATTTTAAAGCACATATAATTAGACTGAAAAGTTTATTAAAACAGGATCACTGTCTGGGGCTGTTTCCTTGCATTTTACCTCTTATTATAGCTATAGCAGAGGGTCAGAGGCATGTGTAAAAGTAATTTATGAAAATTACATTTTAAAAAAATATAGAACAGGACTAAGTTTGGATCATATGCATGTATAACATTCAATCTGTTTTAAAATGCATACCCACATGCCAGTTCAGGGGTAAAAAAGTAAATGAGTCAGGTGATGGCTTTCTCCTAAACTAAATTATGAAAGCAGATAAATACAGCTAAGCAATTAGGCCACCAATTCCTTCATATATAGTAAAATAAGAATTGTCATTCCACATGAAAAATACTGGAAGACTAGTCTTTCTGAAATCTGATAAAGATCTAAAGATCTTCTTGGACAAAGATTGTAAAATTCCTGAGGACACAAATTGCATTGCATTTAAAAAGACATCAGCTAATTTGATTTTTATCTCCATTCAAGTGAGGACTACATACTTGTAGCTGTAGGATATAAATTTAATTCCTTTCCTTTCCAAAAGCATAATTATTTTAAAGCATATACAACACAACCTTCAAACTCTGAAAGTACTCCCAACCCCAATATGAACTACACCATTACCTCATTCCCCAGAGGAAATAAAATGCAGCAAATACCATTTTTGGACTGTCACTCTATGTCAAGTTTTATTTTCCCATATTATTTCATTCAGCATCAGTTTAGTCTTTGATAAAACAAGGACTGGAGAACCGTGCACATAAATGATAAATACTATTAAAATATCTGTGCAGTAGAGAAAAAAAAACTTTGAATAAAAGGAAATAAAGTTTGACTTGAAGTTCAGATTGTGAATAAAGAATCTGAACTTCAAGTCAAACTTTATTTCCTTTTATTCAAAGTATATTCTGTTGTATGCATACCTCTGACTTATTTATGTGTCAGGAAAAGAGAATGAGAGGGAGAAATTCATGGCTTGGATAAATGTATGAGTTAATGTTAAATTTAACTGTATTTAGCAAAATAAATAGGCTTGCCAGGTTTAAACAAAAGAACTATAATTCTGACATCCAAGGTGGAGATAGCAGCACTACAGCCATCATAGTCCCCAAGTTTCCTCTGCCTGTTGCTCAACATCCTTGCTTCTGCCATCTTGAGTCCACATGCTTACTTGGTATCGAAAAAGTTTCAGAAATTAAAATTTCAAATTAATGATTTTCTTTTCTATGCAAGAGTGTGAGCACATATCTAAACATTATCTTTTATTTCAAACAACTTTCTTGGCACATGAAGTTTCCATTGAGCCGCGCATTTTGACTACCATCTATTTTCAGAATAACTTATTTGAGATGGAAACTAAAAGATCACTCCCAAATGCAAATTCACAAAGTGCTACCAAAAGTAAGAAACATAATCTGGACTCCTACTTTAGTTTCACAGGCAGACTAGTGGAAAATATGGTCCTATTCTGAATATTTTGATTCTACATCATTTTATATAACTCAGTTAAAAATGTGGATTTTCTGCGAGAAATTTTAAAATTTGTGCTTTTTTTTTTAACAGCAAGATAAATCAATGAATGAAGATATCCAAATTATTTTCTCCAAAAACCATGACAACACCACCATTACCAACAACAACAAAATGGTATAATAACTATATAATCATATTACAGACCACCAAATGCTTTTGGAAATCCACTGGTGTATGTGTCTTAAGGCATATTTTAAGTAGATATTTGGCCCAAATTTTAATTGAAACAAAAATGCTGCTCTATTTAATAATGTCTCCATGTTATTTCATCTGTTCCATGAGTTCTCTATAGTTTATTCTCATGAATTTCATTTGAGATTAAGAAAAATTTCTGGGAATTATAATCCTATAATAGCATTACTGTAATTCTGACTGTCGCTTTTTTAGCATTAACAAAAGGACAGGAGTCAGTGGCTATACTCTCAGAACTGGCCCTAAAGAAAGCATAGAATGTCTGGTCCTTGAGGTGCATTTTTACTCATGTCAACATGTCAAACATAAAGAAATAAGCTTTTGCTTTTCCACCAAAGAACACCTTCTTTTATACCTCTGTGGGAAGCATTGAATGACATATTCAAGACCCTACTTCAAAGAACTGGGAATTTTGTTTACTTACCATTGTAAACACAGTTATTCAAACCATCATCTCACCTTAAGTTTTGCTTATTATTTTAACTAATTTG
Source organism: Callospermophilus lateralis (assembly GCF_048772815.1). Taxonomy (NCBI): domain Eukaryota; kingdom Metazoa; phylum Chordata; class Mammalia; order Rodentia; family Sciuridae; genus Callospermophilus; species Callospermophilus lateralis. Next base: position 46,654,257 of record NC_135312.1, on the reverse strand, counting down.
TGTTCAAAAGAAAACTCTAATTTCTTTACCTATTAAACACAGTCCTTCGAGGAAGGCAAAAAGAGTCCTTGCCCATTCTCATTTCAAAGACTTCTTTCCCATTGAATCTAGCTCTGCAAGATTAAAAAATAGCTGGGAAATCAGGTAACAAAAAGGATGCTTTACCTTTCTATTTTTATTACTGATGTTTAGGAGTTGTTGTTTTTTAGAATCCTTAGAAATGCGACTGGAGAACAAGTCTTAAATTGACATCTGCCAGATACAGCCAATCCCACCAATTAACAACGAATCTTTTTTTTTTTTTTTTTTTGCTGCTAAATCTGGCAGCAGATCTGTAGTTTTGTAAAGGAGACCCTCTAGAAATCTCATGAACTGCTTTTTCCTCAGAGGGCCTGAGAAATAAACCTCTATATTAACAGAAAGACAATATTAAACAGCTGCTCACAATCTCTTTCCAAATGCACTTGATTTCTATAATAAACAAAATTAAATTGTGTCCATTCCTAGTCCTAAACAACAGAACTGGGCTGAAAAATGTAGACCAGGCCCATAAAATGCCACTATAAAATCCAGCCTCTGTCATAACTATGGTAGTCTAGGGAAATTTCAGATTGGACAGTGAGCCAAATCTTTTAACTAACCACTTTAACAGGACAAGTTTTGTTTTAATTATTTTTCTTTTATTTCTGTAACCAGTTTTTAAAAGATTTTTGTTGTTGTTGTTTAACAATAAAGTTTTTTTTTCCTTTTTTCCTTATTAAGTTTAAATGAAGATAAAATTTAAATTGCCTTTCTTGTTTATATGCCAACATGGGTCATTTGTGCCCAAATGGCTTTATTTTGTGTACCAGCCCCATCAATTAAAATCCAAAAGAAGAAGGGACTAGGAGATTTAGTACTTGGCCTTCCGAGCAGCCAGGGAGCAGTGGGAATTTCTTTCTTCCCTCTGTAATCTCTGCAGATGACATGAGTCTACATAAACTCTGGTGAGAATAACTGCATTGTTTCCAGACTCCTTACACCTGCTCAGTCCTTTGAAGACTCAGTTGTTTGGTTCTGTGTGCCCTGAAGACAAAGGAACTGAACTCTTGGATCTATACCACACAGAGCATGCTTCCTTTAGTCTGTTTTAAGTACTCCCCCTTCAAATGCTTAAGTGAAAAGAAACACTAGAAACTAGAGGAAATCAAGGCTGAAAGCCCAGAAGAAATTTTTGAATGGCAAGAGAACTGAAAGGTGTACTTTTTTAGAAATCTTCTCTGTTTTTTCTATTCCTTTAACTATTAGTGGATTCCCCCTAAATATTTGGCAAGAGAAATACAATAGTAACTTAAGCTTATCTACCTGCACAAACTTTATGTCTCTCAGATTCCTAACTCAGGTGTGAGAAGCAAATAAAGCTTAAATATCCATCCTGAATGAGATCTTGACTATTCAGAGATAAGCACCTTGCTGAAAAATGGTAAATTATTAATTTGAGTAGACTGACTACATAAGAAGGTCATCTCTAACATAAGGTACTTAAATCGCTTAAAAAAATGTTTTAGGTGCTTCTCCTTAACTTTTGATTCAGTTTCTGGATAACTTGGACTTGACTGGCAATGAGAACAACTCATAAGAAATATTTAGATAACTTTTTAAAGTATAAAAATACTTTCATAAAGTATATACATAGGACTGAAAGACAAAAATAGTAAGTGTAACTAGAATTTTGCAGGTTACTGAGCAAAAACTAAATAGTAGTTTCAAACTATTAAAAATTATTACTTGGTTCAATAGCATGTTCAAAGGCTACAGAGAAAGGGACAGTTCCCAGGCTGAGACTAGAGGCTGATTCTGGACACAGTCACTGAGGTTTATGCTACTTATGCTCCACTGAGGTTTATGCTACTCCAGTGATTTGAAGGAGTCCTTTCAGTATTGGAATGTTACTGTCATTTATTAGCTGGATTACACTATCAGACTATTGATAATCTCCTTTATGGTGAGAGAATTCTGTTGATAATTCACAAGGGAGTCTCACACTCTAGTTGCATTTTTTCATCTACCTAAATACCTCTCCCCCAAAAAGGCTTGTCAGAAATGCTCCAATCTTTTATTTTGGGGGGGGGGGTAGAGGAGTACTGGGGATTGAATTCAGGGACACTCAACCACTGTGCCACATCCTCAGTCCTATTTTTTATTTAATTTAGAGACTGGGTCTCACTGACTTGCTTGGCTACTTGCTTTTGCCTAGGCTAGCTTTGAACTCTTGAACCTCCTACCCCAGCCTCCCTAGCTGCTGGGATTACAGGTGTGCGCCTGTAAACCCAGAAGAAATGCTCCATTCTTTTTTCCAAATTAATTCATGCCATCCATCCAAACTAGTAATTAACATCCATGAATGAGTGCAAAACATTATCTCAAGTCTTTTTACCTTCCAAGACAAATGAATAATGAGAAGCATTTTGAGCAATGCTTCCCATTAGGGTAATTATTGTTTCCCATAATCCTTTGGGAAGTTTTCTAAGTACCACTGCAACATTGCATAGGTTGATGTGTTTGGTATACCATACAAAATTGTGTATAAAACAAAACAAAGCTCTATTCTTTGTTCTTCCTCTGTTAGTCATATGAGTACTTTATCTGAAATTATGGGTATGAATTAATAGATGGATAAACTCATATGATGGCAGAGTTACTGACACATTCAAAATATAGCTTGACACATCAAGTACTAATGATTACATGATGGTGTCTCTTCTTTGAAATCATACTTTTGAACTAGTGCTTCTATGTGACAGGGTCTAGCTTATATATTTATAGCCTAAGTTGTTAAAAAAAAAAAAAAAAAAGCTAGGAAAGCAATTTCCTGCCATCTTTCAAGACCTACAAGGAAAAAAGTCCCCCAAACATTGGCAGGAGCATTCAAAACTTAGTAGACAGCCATGAGGTATGAAAAATGATCATTGGAATCTATTCATACCTCTCTGATGCAAATGGAACTGGCATTCTAATTTAATATATTGGAGGCTATGAATCAAGTGAGAACATATTACAAACTTTTTTTTTTCGTATAAAATAGTGATAAACAAATCAAAACAAAACCAAAATAATCTAATCTGGATTACCCTCTCAAAGGAAGTTCTGAAAATCCAAAGAACAGAATAATTCATTTATACTTAAGGTTTTTTGTTTGTTTTGTTTTGTTTTTTGTTTTTACAGCATATTACATGGTGACTTCATTACTGAGCACTAAGGTCATAACATTGAGTTTGTATTCTAGTGGGGGAACTTAAAGAATTATATAATTTTAAGTCAAGACAGGGCTTTCTGACAAGAACTCTCAAAGCAAATCAAACACTGAGTTACTTTGAGCAAATGAAGACAGGACTGTTGCAGAATGAATAAAAGTGAGGAAAAACAAAAAACTTAGGAAGAAAAACCTATACAGATGGTTCACAACTTATGGTGATTTGAATTTACAGTGTTACAAACATGATCCATATTAAGTAAAAGCCATACTTGAAGTCTTGAACTTTGGGTTTTTGGGGGGCTATCTGTATACGCTATAATTCTCTCACAATGCAAGGTGGCCACAGCTCCCTGTCAGTATTGCAACCACAAGGGATAAAGTGTACTATATCACTAAGCTGGGATTTGGGGGGTGAAGTGTATTAAAGGCATGTCAAATTACATTATTCTTACTTTATGATGGATTTTTCAGGACATAAACTTTGTAAGTTGAGGAGCATCAGTATGTAAAAAACAGAATTTTGCTGTCTTATAAATACATAATTGCAAAGAGTTATATTGAACAACCTTAATTTCTGTTCCTTCTAGAGCAGCCAAAGGGCTTAAGATTCCCAATTCATTCTGCCTTCTAATATATTCTATGCATGGCTACTGTAGTGTTTAATAACTAGAAAAAGATAATAAAATAAAATAAGGAAAGTAGTCATTGATTTTCTAGTCAACAAATTGAAAGTTGACAAATTGATTCCAGGTCAGGCTTCTAGTCATGTTATAACATATTTTTCAGCCTAAAGCTTATCAAAAAGTACAATATCAACCCTCACCTTTATTTTTATTTATTTATTTTGGTTGCTTGAGAAATTTTTTAAAATCAAACATATTACAAATATTAAAAAGTACTCATTTTCATTGTATAGTTCTGAGTTTTGGCAAACATACATAGACATACTAGAGATATGCATCATTTTCATTGCTTTAAAACAATCATTTGTTTGCTTTTCCATTTGATTCCTCCCCTGACTTTGAGACATTTTTCTCTATTCTATAAATTAAACCAACATTTGTGTTTGTAGCTTTTTATTTTAAACATGAAAAATGCCAACATCAGTATTCTAAAGTTCTAGATTGAATCTTTTTTCTCAACTTCCTTATAAGCTTCCCAAATAATACTCTCATAATAGCTGACAACCTTTACAAGGTTAAATTTATTCCACATTTGGTCAAATTTCATATATTAAGATATATATATATATATATATATATATATATATATATATATATATATATATATTATTGTTAATCTGTGTGTGTCTCTTCATGCCTGTCAGAGGAAAAGTTCACATAAATGTTCATATCCTTATATATCTAATATTATGTAGAACTTGTAATAGTCTCAGAATACAGTGCTAAAAAAATTAGACAATTTCTCTGCCCCTCATGAGGATTAGAATCTGAGTTGAGTAAATTTAAGATAAATCATACCTAGTATAATTGATTCTGTTAATGTTAGGGGCTGAAATGTAGCATTATGAGAGGCCCTGGATTCAATCCCCAGCTTTGGGGAAAAGAAACCTAATGTGTCTTGTGTAATTTTAACACCAAAAAAAAAAAAAAAAGACAAAACTTTCAACTATACAGTGACCTCATATATTTTACATGAATACAATTAAATGTATAGCATAATTGTATAATTAAATGAATAATTTTTTATTTTTTATTCATTGATCTGATTCAATATTTCATGGTTACATACAAAAACAGTTTTGAAAATTAGCTCTAAGAGGTTTTTTCTTTCACTAAAAACAATGAATACATTGTATGGAAGCAAAACTCTTCCTCCAAAATCTCTTCATTTTCTGTATCTGCCACCTTTCTCATCAATTTGACAGTTGAAATGATTTTTGCACTATTCTGCTATTTCTCATAATATTCTGACATGTAAAAAAATTTCAAAAACCCTTTTAAATTCTAAATTATTATGCATGTCTTTCTTCTATGATTAAAAAAAATTCTAATCATTTCTATGACAAAATATAGAATGGCTCAGCTGAAAGTGTGTGCAAGCCAAGGAGAAAAACAGGCACAGTCTGTATTATATGTTGCTCAATGAAATAGAAATGGACAATAAAATGAATGAAAAAATATACAAGCAAAGATGGAATACAGCCAGGGAGCTAGTAAATGGAAGGTTGTAATTAAGCAGGCACCTAGTGGATTAGAGGAAATTAGACTGCTGCCACTGTGCTTCTGCTGCCAGCAGAGTGCTTTTTAATTCAAAATAGTCAACAGTCTACCAATAGGACTGCAATTATATATATTTTTAAATTTTATTTCACAGTACAATTGTAGATAAGATAAAATCAACAAAAATTGAAGAAACTGCCTAATATGTATGATATTAAGTTTTTAAGTATATCTATGTGGGAAAAGTGAACAAATCTTAACTTGAGAGATGTATTGCATATTTATTTTAATTCTAGTCATGTGGCATTCAGTCAAAGCCTCCCAGATAGGAATCAAAAGGTAAATATGTGAAGAATTCCACTGCCAGCATCCTGCACAAGAAACATCTGGCATCATAATCCTAAAATAACATATAGAGAGAGCAAATGCCTAGAGCTGAACAAATAAATTCAAAGCATCTCAAGCTAGAGCATCTACATTTTTAATTAACAAAGTTTCCTTAGGCCCTTTGATTGGGGGCCAGCATTTGGAGAAATAGAAAACTCAGAGGAACTTTGCAGAGGACTTGTCTATTAGTTTCCTATTCATGCACTATCCTCTTCATACCAACCCTGCTACAGTGTCTCTAACTCCCCCACAGTTATCTATTTACCATGGGCCTTCCCAACTCTATTTCCCCACAATATTCCTCCAGATTGACTCAGTTTCCTAGTCTTTTGCCAGAAGCAATTCTGAAAAATCTCAATAGTTAAACAAATAATGTATGTTTATGCTTCTCATTTTAAAGAGCATCTATGTATTTACATCAGGTGATATAACAACTACCGATTGGGTAGTCATACGATCTCTTATGACAAGGTCCTCAAGAGGTCAGAAAAACAATGTTTGGTAATGAATGCCTTATTTAGTGTATTATTTCTCAATGCAGAGCCTCAGATTATTATTATTATTATATTTCTAGTGAACATTGTCTTTCCCTTTTTTTTTCTTTAGGTCATGTTATAGATCTTTCTGGTTTTTTTTTCCATATCAACACTGATTATGACTCCAGATCCTATGGACTGATTGTTCTGATTCAAGGTCCCTTTATAGGTAGAACAAGTCAGTCTACCTCTATCAAATGGTCCTCTGCCTACTAAGGTTGCCTTGAACACCTTCAATAAAATATAGCTATTGAATTAATAACTCATATTCTCATCAAATCTTTTACAATTAAACAAATAAAAAAGCTTGCAAATAAATATACTCTAAATGTAAAACTGTGAAACATAAAGGGAAAAAAATATTAAGAATCACCTTCTCAGTGAACCAGAAATGTTTAGATGTGTACCTTGTTTAGAGAAACCTAGATATAGTTTATTGTAGCCTATAAAATAATTTATTAAAAAAAAAAACAGGAAAAATACTTAATTTGAATTATTAAAAGCACTTTCATTATAATTCAAAAACCAAAGTTGCTGTTGAACACTTTAAATTATAAATTTTAGGGGGCTGGGGATGTGGCTCAAGTGGTAGCGCGCTTGCCTGGCATGTGTGCGGCCCGGGTTCGATCCTCAGCACCACATACAAACAAAGATGTTGTGCCTGCCGAAAAACTAAAAAAATAAATATTAAAAAATTCTCACTCTCTCTCTCTCTCTCCACTCTCTCTTTAAAAAAAAATAAATAAATTATAAATTTTAGTTATAAAATCATTTTAAAAATGATTTAGTTAAATAATTTCATTTCAAATACATTGAAACCAATTCCTTGAAATATAAAGCAATTTTCAGAGTATATAACACAAGGGAAGGCCAGGAGACTGGATCCTCTTTCTGCTGATTTTCAAGGTAACATGTTTGCTTGATAGCAATGAAAACTAAGGGGTTTTTTTCATGATGGTAAATGCATGAAAATGAAGAGTATTATTGGACATATTTTTTTGTCATTTGAAAATAAAGTAATATCGTTAAAAATATTTTTTTTAAAGTATGGTTTGTGTATCAAATTACAATGTATTTCCAAGGAGTGAGATTACTGGGAAGTTTCACCTTCTGTGTTACATGTAGAATCAGAATATCCCAAACACATACAGCTTTCCAGGTTTCCAATTATAAAGTTACCAATATAAATCTCTTAATAAAGTCAACTCAAGACTCCATTCTATGAAACTAAAACAGATTTCATTCCTATTTCTCAGCCTTCCTGACATGCGAAATACTGAGGATGTGCAAAGAGATATTTACACTTTCTAGGGTGCTTTTCCTTAAATCCCTGTTCCTGGTTCAGTTTTTGATTACTTGTTAAACCAATTGCTGCCACAGGTTGCTCTGCTTCTTTGTCCTTTTATCCCAAAATTACAGGTTTTTTATGAAGGAAACTATAGACTCTTTATGGAGAAAAATATATATACAAGAAAAATTTTGTGTAAAATAATAGGAAGTTGATTCCTAAAGGGGGTTTTACTGATCTCTAGATTAAGATAGCAAAATATTATATAAAAATCATTATTAAATGTATACTTTGTATAGTTTACTAATTATATATTTGATAATATTAAAACAGATTTATGCATATAAAAATTTAAAGTTTACTTGAGCAAATTGCAACTTATTAATCTGGAAATGCCAGACCATGAGCAGTTGGGCTCCACTGACCTAGGGCAAGGGAGATCTGTATCTATATATAGATATATAAATATAGAGATTTTTGTGTGTGTGTGCGCGCACACGCATACACTGAGACATATATATATATATAGTTTTTTTTTTTCCTAGGAATTGAAACCAGGGGTTTTGCCACTGAGCTACATCTCCAGTCCTAACTGATTATTTATTTGAGGTGCTAGGGATTGAACTCAGGGCCTCATGCATTCTAGGTAAGCACTCTACCACTGAGCCACATCTGCAGCCCCAGAGATTTTTAAAAAAATATTCATGGAAGCAAGATAAAAATTATATATTTTGATCAGTTAAGGTGAAAATTCCCTAGTCACCATTAAGTTGATGGTTTCTGTTTGGCTAAAGTTAGGTTTCACTTTTCTGTATACATTGAGTTGCACTGCAGCTATCTGGCACAGGGACCCAAAGCACAGAAACTATCTCAGCCTAAGGCCTCCCAAGAATTTTTTTTTTATTTTAAGATTAATGAATACTTCAAGTTTTAAGATATATTTCTAATTTTATAAAATATAAACCACCCTCAATTGTAAGATGATTCATTATTTTTGTTTGTTTCATAAATAAAAAATATCACCTAATTTTAATTTGGGATGCCATTGATAGTGAAATGCCTCCAGGTTTCATAGATATTAAAAAGGAAAAAGTGCATCTTAGAATCAACGAATTGTGATATTCCTTTTTATTTTAGACATGAGAATAATGAATATATAAAATATATAAAATAAATGAATATATAAAATAAATGAATATATAAAATAATAGGTCTTAGAGTCTCTGCCATTTCTCTCTATTACTTTCTAAGAACTGAATTCACTTTTCTTAAGAAATTCATACTCTCATACCTAATTTTATCATAGACGTATTATTTCCAAAGATTATTTTAATATGTCTGACCTTATCCTTCAAAACTTCCGACCTCCTTTTTGCTTAATATGAAATCTCAAAACCTGAGATTTTACCCACGTTAGCAAGTACCATAAAATGGAACATAGGCCAAGCAGCCTGCAGTTTCTAGAATCAATCATACTCATTCCCTGATTTCTTATATATTGAATCGTTTCTTTTATATATTGCAGTTGACTCCTCTCAGAGTCTACAACTGAGGTGTCTGACCAACTACTCCTACACATTGTGGTAATTTTGGTTCTGTCTCCCCTAATCAACCTTGTGTTGATGAAAAAGCCTATTGTATTTTTTATCCAAACCTTTGACTCAAACCTGGCCTAAGACTCCTCTTCTGATCCACCTTTGCCAGAGGTATCAACAAAGCCAACATATTACTACAGGGCTGGCAAGATTTTCCATCAGGGACATCATTTTGGATTTGATAGTTCTTCCTCCTCATTTCCTCATAAGATATATTTCATATTATCATCTCTGTTGACAGAAACCAAATGTCAAAAGTCAGTGAGCCAAGAGAGAGAGCTGTACAAGACTGCAAACATTGAAGTACTGAAAACACTAACCCACACCAACTTTCTGCTATTGTCCAGAAAGAAACCACAGATGGAAATGTTTATAGGAGTTAGGCATATTTGTGTTATAATGTCTTTATGGTGCCAAATACCCTGAGAAGTTATTTGACTGATGAGGTCTTTCCAACTCATCAAATGTATAAATAAAAGAAAAATTACTTCAATCTTTGAATAAAGATTTGTCTCCTTGAAAAAAATAAAGGAATGATTAATTAGTTACCTAATTACCTTTGAATGTGTTTGGAAACTGAACATATCCTACAGGTCTTGGCCACTAGGTTTTTGTAAGGGATATTTGAATAATGGCTGAAAGATTTTGACATATTCAAGTAAAACCCACAAATTATTAGCCAATTCACAGATACAAGAAGCTTTTCAAAATATTAGCAATTAACTTGGACAATCAAATAGAAGACAAATACATAATTTCCCATATTAGCACACTTATACAGAATAGAAAGATACTAAGAATTTTCAAGATTCCATGATGTCAATATGCCAATATAAAATTTTTGGAGGACATACTGGATCACTGACTTACTTAATGCTGATCCTAGCTTTTATATGCATGTGTACATATTTCAGGGTGAAAAATCACAGTAGAATTTGTTAGTTTTATGTATCTATACATATATGCATGCACTGTATGTTCTTATTGTTCACAGATTTTGTTTGAGTTTTCATTCTCACTAAAATTTATTTTAACACCAAATTAATACTAGTGGCACTTTTGCTACCGTTCACAGACATGTGTATGGACAGAGCGGCAACAATTTGAGCTGCCCAATGCCCATATTCCCATCAAAGTTTGAACAGGTAAAGTTCTACTATCTTGATTCAGCTCTAATACAGGGAACAGTGCCATTTTGTGGTCTATTTATCGCCACAATTTTTGTAGTTTGGTACGCTTAGTTGGAGATTTCACTATCTAAATCACCCCCAACAATGGTGTTGAAGTACTGTGTCTGGTTTTCCTAAGATCAAGGATGTGATGTACTTTAAAGAACAAAGACATGTTTTAAATCAGCTTTGTTCAGGCATGAATGACAGTGCTGTTGGCCATGAATTCAATGTTAGTGAATCAATAATATGTGTTTAATAAGGCACCATTAAGCAGAGATCTACATTAAACAAGGTTATATGTTGGTTGATGAAAATATTGTGGCAAAGTCATCACAGAAACATGACACTATATTTTCCTTAAGGGAAATTGTTTATAATTTGCTAATTTAGTGTTTCTGTGACTATAGAATGTAACTACAGCATATAATAAAATCTTACCCCCCCACACACACACACAATGGAATACCAATTTTGTAGGGTATCTGTTTTTAATTTCTTTTTATGCAAAGCATCTTCTTCTTGATGGAATTATTCAAGTATTGGTTGCAGTGTGAGCAGAAGGGCATCAGATACTGTCTTTTAGTACCCTTGGAAGTAAGGATGTAGAAACCTGACCTAGTTTCAGTCAACTGAACTCTGCTACCTGGGACAATGGACAATGATCTTAGAATGTGAGTACAAAGGCATGGTTGTGAACTTAGTGGCAGCTTTTAGCTGTAGTATATTTGGTCATGGAGACCAGGCCAGAGAAATTTACAACATGACAAGAACTGGGAATCTTGATGCTGGTTCTTCCCTTGTTTTCCATTAATTTAGAAAGACCTTTTAAGAAATTTTACTTTTCTACAATATTTCTGGACTTTATAGTTGACATTTTTTCTGCAGAAATATTTTATGCTCATAAAGCATAATCACATACCATTCACTCTTTGTAGGCTTATTTTCCTGGCATATAGACATGAAGACTTTTGCTTATTCCCTTTTCCCTATTGTCTCCCTGTTAAGTATCCCAAGCCACCCCAAAAATGCAGGTTTCTGATTAATTCTTACATCCTTTTACAAACTATTTAATCCCATGGAAATTTGGTTCTGTTTTGTTTATTTCATTTTCACATTGAAGAAGTGTTGAATAATAAAACTGTTTTCACAGATTGTATTATCCCAAAATTGTTTAGATACTTGCAATTTCTCTCACTTCTTAAAAAAGACAGAACTTGGTCCCCCATGTTTAAGTGTTGTTGAAGGCCCAAGGGAAGAAAATAAGACTTTTGTTACTACCAGATTAAGTCCATCCTTGAAAGAAATAAGATACACTCCTCACTTACTGGAAGTGCAACTGTCAAATTTTAGGAAGAACAGTAACTGGCTCTACCTGAGAAGCACAGCCAGTACATACCAAAAAGAACCTCATGGGTACCAAGTGTCTTGGCAGCTTATTACCACCACATCCCTGGGTATTTTTAAGCCCAATGAGCACACCAGGGCATCACAGAAATATGAAAGGATGTTATTTATTCAAATGAAAACTGTTAAAAAGGAAATATATTAACAATAACACATTGACCAACCAAATCAATGTTGTTCCTCTTCCATACAGACAGTAGAAAACAGAAAAATAAGTTGACCAAGAAGATACTCTGCATCTTGTCATCTATACTGTCCATATCAGTCCTTTTTGAGAACTTTAAAGAAGAATTTTCCTAGAAGCATGTTCAAATTCTAACACTTGTATTATGGCTTGGATCTTTTAAAAGCTCATATGTTAGACAATGTAGGAATGTTCAGATGTGAAATGATTAGATTATGATAGCTACAACCCAACCGTGGATTAATCCATTTGATGGATTATTATTTAAATATACTACTGGGAAGTAACTACAGGAAGTTTGGGATATGGCTGGAGGAAAAAAGTCACTGGGAGTTGTGTCCTTGGACTATATTTTGTTCTTCTTTCCCTCTCTTTCTCTCTGCTTCCCAATTGCCATGAGCTGGGCAGCCTTTCTCAACCATACCTTTCCACCATAATGTTCTGCTTTACTACAGGCCCAAAGCAAGGAGTCAGCTGACTATGGACTGAACTTCTGAAACCATGAGCCATAATTTTCCTTCAAGGTGTTCTTGAGAGGTATTTTGATCACAGTGACAGAAAGCCAACTTACACAATTTATGTGGTAGGATACTTGATTAACTTTTCCTAAATCTTTTCAATCATCTGTTAATGAGCAATTTTGTTTAAAAGAGAGATAAGTAATAGCATATATTCCCTGTATTATCACCTACTACTTTATCTACATTCATATACTAGCTACCATTTAATTAAAGTTCTTGGTTCTTTTCTCACAAATGTGGCAAATTTTCTGTAAGATATGATGCATAATAGCAAAGTATGCAGTCAGTGTGAAGTGGAATAAAATTCTTTGATACAAGTACATTTAGAGATCTCAAAACAGCGATAATTTTTTATTGTGTAGTTATGATCTCAAACACAACATTGAATCTCAAAGGCACTGTGGCACTATTAACTTCTACATAGGGAAAACTGACATTAGGTTGGTGAGTATAGTATCTCTATTTTCATAGAAATAGTAGTATTTTTTTCTTTAAAAATAAAAAATCAATTCCTGAAAGTAATAGTTTTAACTACTAAATTACCATCAAAACTTACGCCTATGTAATAGTGAAAATAAAATTTAGAGAAAGAAAATGCCATTATAGAAATTTATACTTATTGCTTTTTCCTTTCCTCTCAATAGTTTTTAACTGTGTCTTACCTTTATCTTGAGATTACTTCAGATATTTTACACTTGGAGAATGAATGACATATTTTTTACTGACACTAATAGAGCTTTGGTCTCCTAAACTCTATTCTGGACTAATTCAGAGATATCTCTGTCCTCATTTTTCTACTGTTACCTGTAATATTGGTATAAGACATTTTATCCATGGCCCTGTGCTTCTTGGTTTCAAAATACCTGGTTTCAAAATATCTTTTCACTTTTATAAATTAGGAATTGAGAAGATGGAGAAATGACTACAATGCTGGTGTTTTGCTTTCAGTTTCTTAAGACATCTCAAGTTTCCTTCTGTACCAGATGTAGATAACTGAGTTATTAAAGTGTAAGTGTAGAATAGAGTTTTTACTTCCTCTTATAGGCCATTTATTTCCATCACCTTTGTAATTGATGAATGAACTATATTGATAATCTGTGTAATGTTGAATAGACTTCTTGTTGTTTTCAAAGAAATTGGCAAGCTAAAATTTAAATAGTAGGAAAAGGACACAGAATAGCTAAAACTACCCTGAAGAAGAACTAATTAGAGTATTTTATAAGTGCCTGATTTCAAAACTTACAAAAATAGCATGTTATGGGCATAAAAATAGAAAAAAAAATAGAAAGAAAAAAGAAGAAGAAGAAGAAGAAGAAGGCCCCCAAAATAGATGAAAACATGTAAATTCTGTTTCTTTTTTACATAAGTATCCAGGAAATTCAGTAGGGAAAAATTATTTATTGTTTAAATCAAATGATCTAATTATGAATCCTAGAGAACCATGTAGTATAACTTTGGACATTCCTACTTTATCTTCACTCTTCAATGTTCTTATCTGGAAAATTAAAAAAATACATATTCTATAAGGTTGTGGTTTTTTATTTTATTTTATGATATTAGAGATAAAGTCCAGGGCCTCATACATGCTGGGCAAGTGCTTTACCACTGAGCTTCTGGGGAACTCACTCAGGACAAGTGGAATCATTGGCTTCCATGATAGTAAAGAATATCAGCAAATTTTATTAAGAGGCATAGACAGAGTTTTATTTAGGAAAGTAAATATATTTTCAAAAGAATATGCAGGTCATCTCAAGAGTGAGAGAAGCACTTTAGGGATTCTTGGCTCCTCTTTTAAAGGAAACTTAGTAAGGGGTGGGTATGGGAAAATACGCTGGAATGATACCAGTGTGGTGACCTCAAGACAGTTCTGGTGAATCTCCAGTGCACAGGTAGCTTTGTAGATTTCCCTGGAATTTTGGAGTAATGGGTCTGGGAAAAAGATTAGCTCAGGGAGTGACAGGCTTAAAAACGTATGTGGAATTTCTGAATTAAAATTTCATCTCCTTGTCCTTCTTTTATGTTTTTTTTTTTTTCCTGATTCTTATATCTTCTATCTTACCTCAGATGGAAAAGATAAACAAAAGTCAGAAAATAGACAAGGACTTTGTAAGCCAGGATACAGAATAAGGCCTTTATCCAACATGTAATTGGTGCCATTAGAGGTAACAGGAGACAGACAAATTGGATATATGTATTATGTAAAAGGGCAAAATTAAAATTTAGTTTAACAATCTCAGTTGGCTTTATTTTTTTATTTTAAAACCAGGCAACATTTGATTCCATGAAACATAACAAGTATTCCAATGGGCTAAACACAAGAAGAGGTTAGCTTTATAAATGGAAAAGATCTTAAAAAGGCAAAAATAACAACAAAAAAAGATTGTCCATTTCCAAATTACTTTGCTTATAAAAGGAACATAGATAAACCAAACAAGAGAAAAATATCTGATTAGTTTATATCAGGTTATTTCAAATTACCTTTCTTGTGTAAGGATTAGGGCAGCAGGATCTTCATTATCATGCCAATTAAACTGGCTATTGGGGGAAATGTGGCTGTTATCCCCCTAGTCCTGATTTCTCTGAAGGTCAGAGAAACAGCTTTAGTTTTAGTTTGGTTATATGGAACTCTAGCATTGATGACTGCAAGTAGGATCTTTCTATAAATTTTATTTAAGAATAACAAAGGTCACCATGGCTTTTGGAATATGAATTATATTGGATCAAGAATAGAGACTAGCTTCAGGCTATATTCAAGAAAGAGAAGATGGTGGCCTTTACTGGGATGAATGTAATATAAATGGAGAACAATTATAGCTGCATTCTTGTGGTTAACCCCATAAGTAACTGTAATCCCCTTTCTCTTATCATCATTCCAAATGAACTCTAGAAAAACTGAACACCATTTCCCTGACAGTCTTATGACCAGGAGTAGCTGTGTCCCACAATTCTAGTCACTGAGAAAAAAAAAGGATTCTGGTGGTTTTTAGAGAAACTTGTAGTTTCTGATGAAGTGAACATACTCTTTCTTCCCAAATTTAGTGAATGTTTTAGTCAACTTTTCGCTGGTATGACTAAAAGATGTGACCAGAACAACTGTAGAGGAAGAAAGTTTATCTGGGGCCTCACAGTTTCATGGTTTCAGTCCATAGATAGCTGGGCTCCAACTGAGGAGGAATATAGTGGTGGTAGGGTATGGTGCAGGGAAGCAGCTCATATGATGATCAGAAAGTGGAAAGAGAGACTTAACTGACCAGAGAAAATATATACCCCAAAGGTACCACCCCAATAACCCACCTCCTCCAGGCACACCATAGCCACCTTCAGCAACTGCTTATGAAAAACCAGCCTCTACCTCAGAGCAAAGCCTGTCCAAGGAAGGGACATGACCTATGTCCTTGGAAAGACCCACAGAGCACTCCTAGGCACACTCCCACCCTGCTAAGTGGTTTATCTACAAATAATAGGAGAGATCTGCTGCACCAGGTGTCCCTGACTCAGTCAGGCTAGGTGGGGACCCATACCAGTCCCCTAGCAGCCACCAATCAGCATGAGACAGGGAAATACCTGGGATGCCAGATGACCCTCCCAGTAGTTTATGGTGTTGGGAAACCACATAGTTCAGCACAACACCCCTCTTGGCTTAAACCAATCAGTTCAAATGAATCCCCCTCTTGTAGTAACCAATCACTCCTACCCAACTTTTTCCCCATCAGTGAATGTGCTAATCATGTTTTAGAGTTGTTATTTGATTTTCCCAGGGTGTGTGATGATTTGCTAAGAGATGCTAATATGTATGTGGGGGTCCCTGCCTTCTCCAAAGAATGTATAAAACTGCTGCAAACCCTGGGCTCGGGGCCTCTCAGTGTCACCAGTTGCTGTGTGCGCGGAGGACTGAGCTAGCTCTCAATAAACACCTCTTAGCTGTTTACATGGATCTTGGTCTCTGGTGGTCTTTTAGGGGTCCCGAATTCGAGCATAACCAAGTCATTCTGAAAAAGGCAATGATGTGAATGGAGGTTTTTAGATAATGGTTGCAAAGAGTTATTGTAGAAGATAAAGCCTAATGATGACTTTAAAGAGACTAGGAAAGCTGTATGCATAAGAGATGAAATACCTTGGAAACCATCAAGTAGGGAGCAAGAAACTTACCTCTCCCACCTCCAGTACTGTGGTATATGGAAATGTCAGAGAAAATAATAATAATTTCCCTCAAGAAAGCAGGGAAGCCATATTAATGACAGCCAGAAAATTTGGGTTGGGATGAAAGTATGACAGCCAGATTAATGACAGAGGTTCAGAGTACAGGGGTGTTTGCTGATGATAGATTTAAGTTCCAACAGAGAAGCATGACAAATAAGAATTGATGAGAAAGAAACTGGGCAAGGTTAGTGGTAGTACAGTGAAGTGAGTGGGGGAAGGCCAAGGTTGATAATCTAGAGGACTTTGGTTCTGATGGTACCCAGCATGAGCAGGGTTCAAGAATTTACTCCTGATGTTTAGTGGGAATTAATCTCTGTTGTGTGGAACCATGAGCAACTCTTCTTTCCTGTTGGTATCAGTTGTGTAGTAGCAAAGAATAAGTCAAATCTTCTCAGTGGATGATATTATTTATTCAATAAATATCACTAAGTATGAATTTTATGTGAAGGGCCAGTATATATAAGAGAACACTAAAAAAAAGCAAAATCTCTAAAAAAGTTTACAATACAACAAGGAAAGATTGACAATGAAGACATGTTAAAATGTCATGTTAAATGATAATAGTTTATATGAATGAAACTAAGCACAGCCAAATGAATATAGAGTTTCAGGTAGGAGATATTTTCTCCTCTCTGAGGTTGTGACAGTTGAGAATTCATTGAGAAACAAACTACATAAATACCTTGCTGAAGGGCATAAAGCAAACATCAAGAGCAAAAAATATCCTGAGATAAGAACATGTTTTGCATTTAAAAAAAAACTGGGAAGTGGCCAGCCTATCTGGTACCAAGTGAACAAGGGACAATATAGAAGACAAGATCATAAAATACCAAGGAAACCAGGTCATTAGGCTTGGTGAAATATTTGGATCTAAGTCTTGTGCAGATGGGTAGCCACCAGAGAGTTGGTAGGGGACTGACATGATCTAGTATGTCAAAAAGAATTCCCTGGCTACTATGAAACCAAACTGAAGTGAGACAAGGAAGATGCTAGAGATACCAATTATGAGGGTGTTGCAAAAGTCTGAGCAAGAGATGATGATAGAGTAGAGGCATAGAGTGATTTCTGGATTATTAAATCATAATCACTCAAGTTACTTTTCATAATTTATATAGGCTACTTCGAATTCAAAAAACAGTCATTTCATTGCCATCTGTTGAAGAGGCCACATCTCTTGCAACAATATTTTAGATAGATTGATAGATTAATAGATGGATCAATCTATCTTTAGGGTCCAGTGCAGTGCATGCCCAGTAAGTTCCTTAATAAATGTACATAAAGGTCCTACAACAAAGCCTTATTTAGAATATGGATAGTTGCCAAGGGTCTCAGTTGTCTTATCCTAAATCCCTGTCTGAAATTTTTGGTTCACACCTGGTTTTTATACAGCTAGGCTCCAGATTCTTTCTTTTTTGATATCCATTTTTATCTTATTTATTTTTATGTGGTGCTGAGGATCAAACCCAGTGCCTCACGTGTGCAAGGCAAGCCCTCTACCACTGAACACAACCCCAGCCCCTCCAGATTATTTCTTAGTATTTCTAGTTACAAGATCTTAACTCATTCAGCCACATCTCCATAATACACTTCCTGATGTGATCAGATTCATTTCCTGAAGCCTGTCATATAGATCAATTGATCCTCAAATACTATCCCTGTAATAAAACTACTAAGGAGGTGGAGGCAGGCATATTGATTACCATTTAATTCTCAGAACTTGATGAACATCTTATTCAATATTGCATTGAAAAGCAAAGTAGAGGGCATTTTTTTCTCTTTGTTTTTAAGACTAGTGCTATTTGTGTCTAACTCAGAGGATAGAGTCATGCTTTTCATGAGATTACATGAGCCCAGGAAAAGATTATCTATGATGCTAACAAAGGTTAAATTTCAGGCCTGCACTAACCTAAGTCCCTTTTCAAGGTTCTGGGAAGGATCCCAATAATGGTTGTAATTTTATATTATACTTCTTAAACAGAGCTTTCAAAGTTTTCTAAACTTTAGCATCACAAAATCTGTGCATGCTGCCTAAAAGTCTTCCTTGTTGTTGATATAGAGTACGATTAATTAGTATTTGTTGAATAAATCAGCTCCAATAATAGAAACATTTTTTAAATATATAAACATTATTTTGATGGGTATTGAAAGTACTACCTTTAGATGGTAAAAGAATAAAATTAATCATGATCAAAGTGAAAATCAATACTGTTCATTCATTTAACTCCCTAAACATTTTCAAATTTCTTACAGGTCTGTTATCTCATTTTAGTATGTTACCTTCTATTGAATAAGAAACAATATGTTTTAGTCATGAGGTAATAATATATAGGCTTTATGTTTTGGTATATTAGACTTCAATCATAAAATAGTTGAAATTGGATCTCCAAAAGAATGTTTAAATTGACATTTCTTTATGTAATATTAATATTAGCTTTTTCATAATCTCTAAGAGTAACCTATGAAAACCTGTATGTTTGTTAATGTCCCTGCAAAAATATAGTCACTCACTTTATTGAGCTGTTTTCATTTTGAGACAAAAGATTATGTGAAACCTGCGTTGGTCTGCTCTGTATGCAGTGACTTGTCAATCTCTTAGGTACTCACCAGTCCTCCCCTGACCATTCTGTAATTTAAAAGTGGTCACTGGGACCAAAACAGAGCTTCACTAAATATTGTTCAGTTTGTTCAGGGAGGATAAACTAAAATGAGTTTTAGAAAAAAAAAGTGTTTGTGGTTTTTCTGTGTGTAAATTCAATCTCTTTCTCTCCAAATTCTCCCAAACCCAAAATAAACAAGCAGAATTCAGCTTTATTCTGGCGCTTTTTCCAAATATTGTCTGTCCCCATATCTGTTTTCTTTTGCAATCTCATAGTTGTTAAATGACTTGCAAGCTCAAAATGAAGAAAATCTAATTCTTGTTTTGTGTGAAGCTCTAGTCCAAATAAGTAAACATTTCATCCATACAGGGAATTAAATGTCTATAAAGCTTCTGCATGTTGGTAGCTCTTTCTTTTCTGTTATATTTTATTGCTTCACCTATTGACTTGAGCATATTAATTCTCATGCATTTAATTTCTTGCATAATTGAAAGCATTAGGCTGAAAAGAACGAAATTAATAATATCCTGCACAAATAAAATCTAATAATGCCAGTACCTCACATTCTTTTCTCTCTCACACTACCATTTTTTACTAAGATACTAGGAACAGAAAGAAAATGTGATGAATAGGAAACATAACACATGTATGAACTGCCCTTGCATCTTCAAAGAATGTGACACAGAAGCAAGAAGTTAGTTATACACAGAAGCAAGTTATACATAGAAGCAAGAAGTTAGTTAGTCCCTGTGATGCCCAGTAATGAATAGAACCCCAATAAAGTCCCTTGTAAAAATTTAAAGGTTCTGGCTTTCAGTTATAACTTTTTTTTTTTTTTAACTAGGAACAGAACTGAATAATTTTGGTAATTTTTAAATTGTGAAAATATTCTGAGATTGCAAAAGACAAATTTTAATCACTCATCAAATATGCTTCTGATCATTTCCATAGACGACTATATCTCTTATCTCTCTGCCTCTTTCTCTTGCAATATGTCTTTCTTTTCTGCTTTCTGCAAAATTTAGTTTAGAAAACTAAGTTTTCTCAATGCAGTAAAAAAGATATTGGTAGAGATGGGCATATAGGATGTGTCATCCAAGCTGTGAAACTTAATAAATAATATCAAAACTCAGTAGGGGAAAGGATTTGAGTCAGCTATCCTGCCAATTTATACCACATTACCCACAATGCCCAATACTTGGAATAGTATTTAAGAAGTTACCAAAATTACACAAGAAAGAATAAAAAAAACACTAAAAATATCCATTCTATATTTAATCAAATACATAGTAATCACCTATCAAGTTGTACTGAGAAGTGCTTTTCCATGCTGTTTGTAAATAATTTTAAAAAAATGAAACAAAGGTAATTTTGTCACACAATAAGGAATTGCATTTTAGTGCAAAAGCAGGTCTCTGCAGGGCCATCAGACAGCTTCCTGGAGTGGAATAATTAAGTTTGAGATTGCTAGAGGAGACTGTAGTGGTATTTTAGTTTATAGCCCCAAAGCCAAGGGGACCCATTAAAATGAAATAAGTGAAATTGTGCTAGTTCCTTGTAGGCCAAGTACCTGAGTGACGTTACCATCATCAAGGTAACATGCTTAAATTATACCAGACTACATTTAATAATAGCAAAATCTCAGACAGCCTTTCTGCCATACAGAGGTAAAACAATACTCTAAGGAAAGTGACCTGACAGAAAATGAGCCACTGAAGGAGGAACAATTAATTAAAGAGTCATTTGGGAGTTGAGAGGGCTGATAAACAGTCATGAAGAAATCACTAACATTTGATATTAAATGTGATTTAGCTGAATCGATTTAGAAGGCAATTTCACATTGTGACTTCCAAACTGTCTGTCTTTAAAAGTCAGTTTCTTCATCTCCAATGGGAGATGTGAAGACCTGGCACTCTGGAGTATTGACCCTGGGTAACCAACTCTTAGTACTCAAATCCTTCTAGAAACCACTGTTTCAAAATGTAACTGAAATTTTATAACCTGAAATAGTGTGGCACACAGGAAGCAGGAAGCATGCATGATTTAGCCTTCTTAATGGTGGAAGTGATGGAGACTAAAATGTTTCTGCTGAAAGCTAAGTACTGTTGAGTCCATTCATCTATTCATCCTTGACAATGTAAGAAAAAAAGTATGTTGCATAAAAAAGAATCAATTATCAATAAGTATAACTAATTACCTGAATTTGGTTTAAGGAGTATGACTGATCTGACAAATAAGCAGAACTTGAGATACAAATGAAACACAACCTTCTTTTCCTCTTCCACCAGAAAGGAAAAAAGAGATTGTCTTTCTACCTTAAAGCCCTAGATCAGCCCTCCATGGAAACTCAAGTAGGTCCCAAGGTCTTTTTAGTTGTTGTTTTTGTTTGTTTTGTTTTGTTTGAGACAGGATCTTACTATGTTGCTTAAGCTGGTCTCCAACAGCTTTAGGCTATATAGTTATTCAAGAAAGAGAAGATGGTGGCCTTTACTGGGCTGGATGTAATGTAAATGGAGAACAATTGTAGCTGTCATTCTTGTGGTAAACCTCATAAGTTGGATAGCCAACTGTCAGTGATTCTCTAGGAGCCTTTGGTCTTGGACTAGGGTAGGATTGTTGATCCCTCAGCCTCATGGATTGCGCAGCTACTGGTTCTTCCAGCTCTCCATCCTGCAGAGAGCCATTGTGTACTATCCAGTTTCTGGTCACCTAAGCCAACCTAATAAGTCCCCTTTTTATAATTATACTTCCTATTGATTCTGTTCCTCTAGAGAACCTTGATTAATACAGGAGCCCAGAAGCCTACTGCCGCAGTCTGTCCGAGCTGCCACAAAGTCTTGTAGGTTCAAACAGCAACCTTTATTCCAGAACTCTCACTGGCACTCTACACACACTTCCTGGGAACCCACTCCCTCCACCGGGCTTCGAGCGCCAATTCTCTCAGAACCCTTCGAGAACTCAATGGGAACTCCAAAGTAGCTGGCCGGGAGGCAGTAGGATCCGCCTTAATCCTGGAGCCGCCCTATTCCCCTCCCCCCCCAGGATCCACCCTAATCCCAGAGCAGGGTCACCTTTCAACCATTCCCTCCAGCAAAATGCCAGGCAACATTCCAACTAAACTGTGGCTTTCAATACCTACCTTGTTGAAGATTAGGCATGGAAAATAAAGTCTCATGCTCAACTGGGTAACTGAGAGCAACAACATGGAGTCTAGTTTGAAACAGAAACAGGAAGAATTCCTGGGGACCCTCATTTTACATACCCTAGAGTTATTAATGTCATGTTATCTTGTATTAGAGATAAATTTAGTAAGATTACTAAATTAAATCATCAGAATACACAAATTAAATGTATAGCTTTCAGGAATGGAATTTAGATAGAGTAGAATGACTTGGAAATAAAGTAAAACTAGTCTTTATTTGAACAGAGTCTGCTAAAGCCTGTAGTTTTGATGATCAAAATAATATGTAGCTTCTATGAATTAAATTAAAGGGCAGGATAATGTATGCTATGAAACACTTAAAATAAGAGAAGTTATTTTTTTTCTGTACAATTATGTAGAGGATAAAAGCAAAACTTCTGGAAATCTTAAGCTTTTGATGGTCATTGTTATGCTTTGAATGTGAGTTATCTCCCAAAAGCTCACATGTGTGACAATGCAAGAAGGTTTGGAGGAGAAATGATTGGGTTATGAGAGTCTTAAACCAATAAATTATTTAATTCCCTAATAGGGATTAATTGAGTGGTAACTGAAGTGGTAAGCTATGATTGGAAGAGGTAGGAATTGGAGCATAGCTTTGGAGTATATATTTGTATCTAGTGAGTGGAGTCTCTCTCTTCTTCATGATCACCATGATGTGAGCTGCTTCCCTCTACCACCCTCTCCCATCATGATGTTCAGCCTCACCTCGAGTCCAGGCCAATGGAGCTAGCCTTCTATGGACTAAAACCTCGAAACTGTGAGCCCTCAAATAAACCTTTCCTCCTTTACATTATTCTGGTCAAGTCCTTTAGTCACAGCAGCAAAAAAGCTAAATAAGATAGTCATGGACCATTAGATTTTCAAATCTGATAATACAAATAGGCCATTTCCCCAGAACATTTGCACACATGTGTATGCACATGAGCATGCATGCACACACACAGACACACACACATACACACACACACACACACACACTCAGTTAATTATTGCATGTTATTTTAATACTTTAAAGGTACCCTGAAGCTTCAAATTCCAGGAAGAGCACTGCTTAAGAACATAAAATTCATAAGTTCTTTCAGGGTGACTGCTACCATGAGGAGCAATTCATGTGTTGTATAATTTGTGGTTATATCCTCTGACAATCTTTTATAGTGGAGTCCTTTAATAATTATAGTCCAAAAGGGTAGTGTTTGTGACTAGCACTATAAAGATATTCTCTCTGAATTGTAATCCTGTTCATATATGGTGCCCACCTTGTCTTAATTTTAATCTCCAAATATAGACATTATATCATAGATATATAAAACTTTACAAAAATAAAACCAATATAAAAATAATGAATGTAAAATATAAAGAGAGGTCTGGGGATGTGGCTCAAGTGGTAGCACGCTCACCTGGCATGCGTGCGGCCCGGGTTCGATCCTCAGCATCACATACAAACAAAGATGTTGTGTCTGCCGAAAACTAAAAAATAAATATTAAAAATTCTTAATATATATATATATATATATATATATAGAGAGAGAGAGAGAGAGAGAGAGAGAGAGAAGATACAGAAATGCCTGCTCTAACATTTTTTGTTGCTCATCTCAATAAATGGAGCAAAGTAAAAAACTATGTAAATTATATATATATATATATAAACTATTTATAAAATTCAGAATAATGGGGGGAAATAATGGGTTTAAATCCTGTCTTACATTCCCTATCCCGCACAACATCTACTATCATATATCATATATCACATTTGAATACATCTACTGCTTGCCATATGGTTGCAGATTGAACATGGAAATTTTAGCAGATAATACTGTCTCACTCTCTTGCTTTTCAGTTGGAATTAAATGAATTTTTAAAACGAACAAATAAGAAGCTGTATTTATAGACAAAAGGGAGTATTGTCTGTTGAAAAGGGAGAGGTCAGAAAATTGTCTTCCTGCAATTTTATGATTTCATGCCACTTGTAACTTCTTTGGGAAATTTTTATGAGAAGTGACATGTAATTATCTTATATAATGAGAATTTTCTCTATAACATACGCACAAAAATATATATTTTTGTATTTATAAAAATATATGCCCATATATACACAAAAACATATAGACATAAGGCTATATCAAACACACACTTATGCATGTGTTATGTTTTTTGACATCATTCTGTGAAACATTTGTGAATATTGCATTCATATTTTAATCAGCATATACTCACTAAATAGAAATTTGATTAGAAAAATAAAACATCTGAAAATTAAATGATGCTATTCTCTTTAAAATGTTGAAAATGTTTTGTTAATTAACATTGAGTTTATCCAATTTTTTAGTTGAATTTTAATCTCCTCAATCTTATAAGTAAAAATAAGGATCTTGTGTATATATGTAGAAATACTTAAAGGCAATATTCAAGGGGCTATTCTCAGATGAAATTTAGAATTGAAAACTGTACCTATTCAGGCAATCATCAAATGTGTGTAGATTCTCTGACAGTTGGCCTCAGATTGTAGTTTTTACTATGCTACAAGTAAAACCAGATTACTAACAACACTGGTAACTCAAAAAAAGAATGTCATAACTCGGAGACAGAGATGTGTTAAAGGTCAGAGGATAGGCAAAAATCCACATATGTAAATGTATATGTTCTTTGGAATAGTACTGAACTTTAGAATTTGTAAGGAGCAGACGGGGCTGGGAATTGTTGAACAGAGGGTCTAACACATGCGAAACAAGTGCTCTACCAGTGAGCTATGTTCTCAGACCTTCTTATTTATTTATTTATTTTTGAGGCAGAGTTTCACTAAATTTCCTAGTCGGGCCTCACATTGCAATCCTCCTTCCTCAACCTCTGGAACACCTGGGATTACAGATGTGCACGACCGACCACACCAAGTAGTCTTTGGGATGTTACAGAATGCTGACAGTGAACCCAGTGTAGTTCTCTGAAACCCACTTTCCTTTTTTATAGAAAATACTTTATGATGCATGTTTTATGATAAAATATAAAGATAATAGATATGTAGATCTATTTACCCATCACTTTTTTTAAGTTTATATAATGCTTTGTCTTCAATGAACATATAAATAAGAAGTGAATCAGGAAAAAAAATATCTGAATTTCAGTATATATTGAACACATAAGCAGGCACAAACACATGAAAAGAAGTTTGCAGGATATAGGCAGATGCTAGTCTCTGTGTTTATACATGAAAGCAAAACTACAAATGCTTCCTGGCTCAAGTGTGAATCACTTGTGACACAAATCTGATGGGAAACTTGCTGTTGCTGAAGCGGTTTTTCACTTCAGGTGACACTAGATAATGCTGGGTATAACACTGAACAAAATAAAATGCAATAATTGCTCGATATACACAGCAATTATATTTACTGAAAGTATGAAAAAGTATCTTGTAGGTTTATCTATTTACATACCTACTTAATCTCTATATAAACCAGAGTTATAAGTGAAATGGAATCCAATGCCCATTGTTACCATCAGTAACCATGGCCCAAAAGTTGAAGACAAAGGAGAGTTAGCTACTCAGCATTCTAAACAAAGCCATGCTTATTTCAGGGTTGGAAAAGCAGTCACTGTTTTCTTTTCCTTTGCCATCTAAGGGAAAGAGTCAATGTGGAATACAAGAAGATGATGTCAGATTGTTCCAATTGTTCCAACTGTGGAAATTGTAAGCTCTTGAAGAAAAATTAATTCCTTTTCCCACAGGAAAGGGAATGCTGCTACTCCAAACATCTGATACTATATGACACTCTTAGAAATGGATTTCTTCCAAGAAAAGCAGCCTGGCATATCATTTTCCTAGTTAGTTATCTGTTAGGCAGTAGGCTACTCAGAGCGGGTCTAAAGGCCTATACTTTCTTTGTAGGACACTGTATGTAAGGACTGGCCTCAAGGTAAGAAGATGACAGAAGCAGCTTTTGGATAGCTGCCAGCTAAGGAGGTAAATCTAAACTTAAAACTCACCTTCTAGTTTAGGGAAATGCAGTGTGGAGGCCCTCTGTGATCCTATTAATAGCTCACACATTCAACCCACAGAGCAAATATTTGGGTCTCTTTCACACAGAGTCATCAAGTGTGGGGAGGAGGAACTAGTTTTCTAATGTGGCATCTGCCATAACAAATTAAATGGTGCAAACCAACATAAATTTATTTCTTCACAGTTTTGGAGTCCAGAAGTTCAACATAAAGTTCTCCAAAATATTACTTTCTATGCTTTGGAAGCTCTGATGAGAATTCATTCTATGTCTCTCTCCATGTTGCTCTGTCTTTGCCAGTAATTCTTGCTTTTTCCTTACTCATAGATGAAAATCTCCAATGTATCTCCATCTTTACCTGCACTTCCTTTCTGTGTACGTTTGAGTATTCTCCTTTTTTATCATTTCTAAGTACACTCATCATTGGATTTTTTAGCTCATCCTAGGTGCAGGATGAGTCGCATCAAGATGTCTAACTTTACATCTGTAATGACCATATTTTTGTGGGGCAGGTTGCTCAGAAAACACACCAAGTCCCAGTTTTCTCCAAATTAAAGAATCTTTATTTAACTGGCCAGCTGGTGACTGCCCTCCGCAGGACCCATAACTGTCTCTTCAAGGAACAGTCCCAAGCCTGAGCATTTTAGGATATTTAAAGGCAAAAAGTACATCTGGGTTGATGATGTAATTGTAAGCAAGCAGGTACAGAAGCTGGATTGGGCAGTTAGGAAGACAATGCATTGGGTACATTGGTATTTCCCACAGGACTTTCCAGGTTGGCATAGCAGCAAGCAAGTGCTGAGAACCATTAGCCAAGTAGGTATGACAATTTCCTTGCCAGCGTACCCCATGTTGCTTAGTGGTAGGACTCGTGGAAATAGGACTTGCCTTAGACATTTTGCAGTGACATTGCATGTAAGGTGACCTTGCTCAAGGACCAGGGCGGATCCGGGTTTAGGGCAGATCAGGGTTTAAGGCTCTCCTTGGATTTAGGGCGTTCCCGGTTTAGGACAACCCAGGTTTAGGGCGGTTCCAGGTTTAAGATTATTCCTGCTGCCTGAGTTCTCCTTGAGTTCTCATGGGATTCAGAGTGGATTTGGGAAGAGAACGTGGATTTCCCAGCAGAAATTGTCATACCTACTTGGCTAATGGCTCTCAGCAAGCAAGCAGAAGGGAAGTGGATCAAATTACCCTAGTTGAGTACAAGTTAGAGAATGGTTACTAATGTCTAGACAATCAATCTCTGACAATTTTACATTGTATAAGAATTGCTATTTTGTGTTGCCAAGTATGTTATTCTAGGTAATTATTAGTGGGTACAGAGGTGGGGCTTTTCCACAGGAGAAGCATTTCTTACATGATATGGAGTCTTAGGGTAAAATGGAGTCTGTTTGGTCATTGCCTGTATAACACTGGCCCATAACACTATTTCTAAATAGGGTCACATTCACAGATACCAGGCTTTAAGCTCTGCATGTGTTATTTTTTTTTAATATTTATTTTTTAGTTTTAGGTAGACACAGTATCTTTATTTTACATTTATGTGGTGCTGAGGATTGAACCCAGTGCCTCATGCATGCTCGGCGAGCACTCTACCACTGAGCTACAATCCCAGCCCCTGCATGTGTATTTTGGAGGTCATGAGTTATCATCTGTCCTGAGGTGTTCTATGGTCAATAAGAAAGATTTCACCACTTTCCAATTAAATGAATTCACTTGTCTTGCTCTCTGAGCTATACCCTCAATCCTGAGAGAGAAAATCCTTAGATGGAGAGGGAAATAGAGGATGTATTCCAGATTACACCCCTTAGTGTTCCCTCTTATCTTCAAAGACAGCATTCTAACTTGCTATGAGTAGAATAAAGGTGATGAGATTTAAAAGTAACCTGAGGTCCAACTTTCTTACTGGACTGCTGTTAATGATAGTGGGTGGCAAAAAGGAATCATTCTCAATATTGTTTAAAGGACCAGAAATAGAGATTCATTATAGCATAGCAGAAGGCAATGAAAGAAAAATAAAACTCCTTCCTACTTTCAGGCAATTGAATTTAGACAGTTAAACAAAATGCTTTACACAAAATAAACCTTATATATTATGTAATTTAAATTTAAAAAGTACTAAACTACAAATAGTATTAATCCCCGGGTGCAAGCACTTTCGTGCATGTACATACACTCAAGTTTCCATTTGTAGGATTGATTTACTCACTACTCACTTTTGTCTTCATATTTGTGCAAATGTCCATGAGATACTGCATTTGCATGGCTTTCAAGACTCTTGGCATTAGCATTTTCTAATTTGTTTACAAAGACATTCAGCTCCATAGCTCATTAAAAAAAAATGATAAGAAGCCAGAGGTGGATACTTTTATGATAGTGTTTTGTTATGGATTAGATATTAAGTGTCCTTCAGAGATCACGTGTGAGACAATGCAGAAAGTTCAGAGGTAAAATGATTGGGTTATGAAAGCCTTAACCTAATCCAGTGATAAGGATTAACTGGCAGTAACTGCAGGCAGGTAGGGTGTGGCTGAAGGAGATAGGTCACTAGGGGCCTGCCTTTTGTTCCTAGTGAGCAGAGCACTCTTGGCTTCCCAATTGCCATATCCTGAGCTGCCTCCCTCCTCCACATCCTTCCACCATGGTTTTCTGCCTCACCTCAGGCCTAAAGTTATGGAATAAGTCCATCTATGGAGGGAGACCTCTAAAACCATGAGCTCCAAATAAAACTTTTCCTCCTCTAAAATTGTTCTTGTGAGGTTATTTGGTCACAGCAATGTAAAAGCTGACTGAAACATGTTTGTTATAGTTTGGATCTGGAATCTCCCCCAAAGTCTCATGGGTTGAAGACGTGGTCCCCAATGCAGCAATATTCAATAGTCGAACTTTGGGGAAGTGATTGTATCATGAGAGCTCTGATTTCATCAATGGATTAATCCACTGATAGGTTCGTAATCAAATGCACTATTGGAAGAAGTAGGTCATTGGGATTATGTCCTTCCATATCTCTCTGTTTCCTTCCCAGTTGCCATGAGGAAATCAGTTCTACTGTACCATTTGCGCTCCACCATGTCCTTCTGTATTTTCAAAGTCTAAAGTGAGGGGGCCAAGTGCTTGGGCTGAAACTTGTGAAACCAGGAGACAAAATAAATCTTTCTTCCTTTAAGTTGATTTTTCAAACATTTTGTCACAGTGAAAAACAGTTAACGCACCATTTAAAACAAAGTCACTTGTATGGGTGAAATATATGAAGTCTTTTTCCAGAGTTGGCTTTAAGTTAATTTTTAAAAATCCTTTGATATTTTTTACCTTGTTCTTATTGCTTTTTTTATATAAAGAGAAAATTAGTAGAACCTTTCCCATGGTATATCCTGTGTAGTCTCATGAACATCCAAATAAAAGCCAGAAGTCTTTTAAAAGGTCCTGTGGCCTAGAAATATTCAAAGACTCCTACAGTCTTATGAATTTTTGCTATTTTGCTTTTTGTGTGTTGTGCTTTATCACCACTGTTGATGGTTAAATTTGTTTGAAGAGGAATATTTTCTTCTCATAACATGGAACAATTGCATTTACAAACTGTATTGCCATTGTAGTAGAAAAGGTTCAGGAAAGGTACATAGATATAATGCTCATGAGTGAATGTGCTAGATTACTTATTTAGACAATCTTATTATGTATTAAGCAAACTAAGTTTGAGTCCACACTGCTCCTCTCAGATTTAATATGTTAAAATCCAATCCCCCATATGCTGGTATTTGGAGATAGAATTTCTGGGTGGATAATTTAATCATAAAAGGGGAACCCTCATGAGAAGGGTTAGTGCCTTTATAGAAGGATTGTATTATAGTTTGGAACTGGAATATTCCCTCCAAAACTTATGTCTGAAAGCACAGTCCCCAGTTCTTCAAGATTCAGGGGTAGGGTTTTTAGGTGGTAATTGGATCATGAGGCTCTGACATCATAAATGAATTAATCCATTGATAGCTAAATGAATTACCGGAAGGTGGGACCTCCTTGGAGAAGTAGGTCACTGGGGATATGCATGGAAGGTTTTATCTTCCTTTCTCTCTCTCTCCCCAACCCCCACCAGTCCTATGTTCTGCAATGTTTCAGTCATAGAATGAACATAAATTGAACCTCTGAAACCATGAGCCAAAATAAATCTTTCCTTCTCTAAGTTGTTCTTGTCAAGTGTTTTGATCACCATGAGAAAAAGCTAGCTACCACAGATGGAGAGCTAGCTCACTTTCTTTTCCAATATGTGAGTACATAGCAAAATGTCAGTAGTCTACTACTTTCAAGAAGGCTTTCACCAGAATTCAACAATGCTGGAATCCTGATCTTGGTCTTCCAACCTCTCCAACTCTGTTAAATATTTATTGTTTTTAAGCCACCTAGTCTATGGTAGTATCATGCAACAAGTCAGGGAGGTTGTTGTTAATTTATTTAAGAGATTTTCTCAAGGTTATATAGATAGGAGTAAAATTCTGGCATGCTAATCCTAACTCTAGCAATTATTAATAATTATTAGCTTTAAAATAATTAAAAAGAGCCTTAATTCTTTTGAATTCAATTTCCACTTGCAACATGATGATAATGTCTGATCAACATGATGAAATGTAATTGATGTAGTTTCAGAAAAATAAAGATAGAGAATAAAGTGAGAATGAAAAGTGCCTCATTAACTGCAAAGTTTAATGCAGGTGTGACATATTATTGGAATTTATTAGAATCTTGTTTCTCCAATACAGTCATATATAGTATGTCATCAAAAACTAATATTAATTGACAAAAAAACAACTTTATGCTTCTCACTGAAATTTGGCCTCATACATTAAAATTTCTTGAATGACATGCTTAAAAAGTTTATAAGTGTGTCCTTTCTTCTAAACTCCTTTTTTTTAAAAAAAATATATGAATGCTTGATATCTTATAGAAAAGTTTTTTTAAAATAAATCTGACCTCAAGCAATTACAGGTTACATTTTGTAGCTTAAAATTGAAAATAAATAGAAAAGTGATTACCTAAAGAACATATAAAATGTTTCTCAAGATTGTAAAATGTAACAAAACTTACTCTTTTAGATAGGTAAAAATTATTAGTATAATTAGATATTTTAATGGGTAAAAATCTCATACATCTAATTGAAAAAAACATTGAAATCTACATCAAATTAAACTCAATTCTATTTCATTAAATCTTAATTACTCATGTATTTCTATGAGCACTACTAAAAAAGTCAAAAAATACAAGATACTGTTCTGATGGAGATTAAATGCTAACTGGAGAGAAAAGAGTTGGAAAAGTAAAGAATTTACATTCCAGGGGAATTATTTGTGAAGAATATTTGTAAAGCAATAAGTAATATAAAACTTCAGTGGACACAGCATTAAAGAGGATCAGCTAAGAGGTTTTCTTTAAAGAAACAGAATTTAAACATCTGAAGGAATATCAGAGCAAAGATTTATCAGGTAAGAGAAACACATTTGTACATGTAGATAGATTCATTGTTCCAAATATTACATAAAGCAAATATTTCAGTATTTTAAATGTAAATGATTAAGATAAATATATTGACATTATATTATCTTCATTTTAAAATCTGGCATGTATATTAATATATTAAAATAAACATAAAGCTACTATGCACTACCTACAGAAAAATGATTATTGACTAATCCTCCAGGAATTTTTCATTTCTGAAACATTTTATTGGAAAAGTGTTATGTGAAAGATTTCATTAGCAAATCTCTGGAGCTATTTCAAAAGCACTGACCTTTGAATATTGATGAACCATCATAAAGAAAAAATACGAAAGTCAATTTTTTCAAATAACATAATGAGTAAAAGAGTTCAAATAATTATATCATTATAGATCTCAACATATTTTTCCTAATACTAAGATTTTTCATTCAATTTGTGACAAGTTTTATATGAATTCTTATTACCCATATAATATTCATAACACTGTCATTTTTATGGATTTTTTTTCCTATTCATCTAGAGACCTGGGAACCAACTTTTCTGTTACATTGTGATCTCTTTTGTCATTTGAAAGCCAGTTAATCCTTATAGGCTCATTATTAGAAGCTTGACAGAAAACTATACCAAAAATATAATTATAACCTTTTCCTAGCTAAATTACTGAAAGTTGATGTTTATTTAACCAACTGGATTTTTAATAATATTTTTGCTGAATATTTATCAGAGACAAGTGAGAAGTTTAGTCAGGGATCTGAAACTCATATAACTTGGGGGACTAGTAAAACTTACATTTTAAATATTCTTCTAATTTCTACTGACCTACATGAATGTATAGTGAAGTTATTCTTATATTGCATATACAGACATAACAAATATGAATAGAAAATTTGTCACTGAACCACTTGTTTCTTTGGGGGTATTTTGCAGCACTGGTGACAATTTTCTAAGATGTTTTAATAGGAACTGACATGTTTCCTCAAGGCAGGATACACCAGTTAATGCTACAACATAGATTTATATGTTGATACGTATAAAACATGTAACCTCACATCCAGATATTCTATTTGTATTACTACTCAGGATTAGTGACCTATAAACAAAATCTGAATCACCAAAAGAAAAACAATGGTGAGTTTATACCTTTGTACAAGCGAATGTGTAGTAAGGGGAAAATCATAAACAAGAGAGAAGTTCCATACTGACCAGGGTTGATATGAACTAAAACTTCTACTGATGGATAGGAGGATTGGGAAACAATTACAAGATCAGCATGTGACTCTGCATTTCAAACTTTGCTTCTCTTCCAAAAGCATATAATTCTGGTGCAGGCTGTCTTAGGATACAGGATATGTACATATAAGATCCAAACTCTGACCCTACACTTAGGGCCTCCAACGAAAGTAAGACAGCACAGGGGCCCCTAGGAAGATTAGTAGAAGTCATTCATATACATGAAGAACTAGCAATAGACACACTAAACCTACAAGTGATGTCACTCATATAGACATATTTCATTAGAATAAAACTCAACTTCATGTCACCCGGATCCCCCAAATTCCCTAAGCTTTCCAATGCCACCAAATATTTGGGGAAGTGTAATAGGGGAAATGAGCATAAGAGATACAACTAACTAAATCAAACAGTTAAAATGTCTTAGATTTACAAATTTTACAAAACACATGACCTTGTAAACATTTAATTAGAATTCCTTTGAAAGACTGAGAAGGTATAAATGTAAGAAAAATACTTAAAAATTAGATTTCTATTGATTTCATTATAAATCTGATTCTCTGGCAAAACAGGATATAGAAGTATAGAAGTTCTCTATCTATGCACTTTTCTTGGACATACTAGTAATGGATACTGTTGATTTCTCCATGGTTTTCACAACAAATATAAAAGAAAACACAAAATTAAATGAATTAATGTGATAATTCAATGTATGGATAAGTTAATTTATTAGCCAATGTCCTATATTCATTTTAAATTCTCACTTTAAATTTTCTGTCATGCTTTCCTTTATTTCATTTTTTTATTATTTTTATTCTTCATTAATATACATAATATATTAAGTGCAATTGAGTCAAAAAAAAATTATCAAAAGGTCATGTTCACCAACCTTCCTCCAATTATTATTTCCCACATGCCAATATTTAGGAAGGTGTAGTGGTTTTAAAGAAAGCTGAAGAAAGGAGGCCTGTATAAATGGA
The DNA here is from genome assembly GCF_048772815.1 of Callospermophilus lateralis. Lineage (NCBI taxonomy): Eukaryota > Metazoa > Chordata > Mammalia > Rodentia > Sciuridae > Callospermophilus > Callospermophilus lateralis. Next base: position 46,620,070 of record NC_135312.1, on the reverse strand, counting down.
ACGATTTCAGTGGCTATCATCGCTTTTATAGTAGATTAATGAACAAAAATTCTACTCAATATTTAATGATGATCAAATATACTCTAGGAACTGTTAGACTTAAGCTGCATCTTATAGTATTGAATTGCTCCTTTTTATTGCTTCAGATTTTATTGCTCAAGCCAGATGATCTGTCACAATTGGCATAGTGCTTTGAAAATAGTTCTCAATTCTTTAGGCAGATTGTTTCTTCAGCAATCCCTAAGAGCCCTTTAAATGTTCAAAGATGATAGAAACCTTATATTTTTGTGAATACTTATTATTTTTCATCACTCGTAGTGAACTAATGAATTTATTTTTGAAGAGCTACAACTATTGAAGGTATGTGTATTAGCTTTCTGTCACTGTAATAAATATCTGATAAAAATCAACTTATAAAGAGAAAAGGTTTATTTGGTTCACAGACGTCTCAATGCATGATTGGTTGGATTTTGTTTAGGGATATACTGAGGCAGTATATGATGGCAGGAGCACATAATAGAGCAAAACCACTCACCCATGGCTAAGAAGCAAAAGAGAGAGGGAGAAGGACACTATGGCCTCATAATTCCCTTCAAGAACAAGCTACCAATGATCTGAGATGAACTACTTTTAAAGTTTCCATCACTTCCCAACTGCACCAATTTGAAAAGCATGGACATTTGGGACATTTAATATCCAAACAGTAGAAATAAACTTAGACCACATACTTCAAAGTAGAAATAAACAAAGACCACATACAGATATGTATGATGTCATCTATAGGACCTGTATATTAAGTTAGGTAATTGCAGTTTATTAGAGATCTGGTGATGTTTACCACAGTTAAGCTACATTCTCACGCCACATCACATATGTTATTCATGATTCATTATGTTTTTGTGATCCTGTTTTCTTTCTGGCTTTCTAGCTTTTTTATCCACATACCCACAATGCATTCCCTCATTTAAGCCATTTATCTTTTAGTTCAAGTTCAAAATAATGTATAAAGGACAAGAGAAGATAACTGATTTTATAAACATAAAATTCTATGTCTCAGTTCTTTTATATATTTGGCTGTGTCTCCCTCTTGCAATGACAAAAAAAAAATGTTATAATCAATATACATAAATACTGAACAAACTGAACTTGCCTAATCTAGCTGTTTTGGTCTGTTTTAATGACAGTGCAGGACAATGACACAGCTTCCTCATATATAATGAAACTAAATTACTGCCAACTGTACTTTTACCAAATCTTTAAGTTATGTGTTGAACATGTGAAGGTAAAGGATTCTTGTCCATTTTATTCCCCTTTTCCTTTGCCCTCTATATTGCACATCTCTAAATAGATTTTTCAAATAATTTCACTGAAGTCGGGACTTTTAGAGTTCCCTCTGGCAGACCTATAAATCCTGTGCTTTAATAGTGACTTCTATTTTCTGGACCTTCTCTATTTTTCTGTTAGCTTGCATATAAGATAGTTGTCTACTTTTCAACTTCCACGAGACATAAAATTATATCCTTAAGCATGATATTACAGTGTTCTTCTGGATCAGCTGATTTACCTTTTTTCTTTTGTAATGAAAGGAACAATAATTTTATACTTCTATATACTGTTGTTTCTGAACTTCCAAGATTTATATTGCTGTAATAAATGATTATACTTCACCAGTGATTCCTAAATTTTTTCTCTCAGCCTGCTAGCTAACAAAGCAATTGCTAGTTCAAATAACCTAACTTACAAAAAATGGTTAAGTACTTTAGGGTTGTTATCTATAGAAAGCCAAGAACTTTTTTATGACCTTGTGAGGGCTTCAACACCTGGTAAAGAATACATAAAATTAATTGCCAAAGATCCATACTTGAGAAGACAAAAGGGGGAAAGGCAACTGAGCCATACAGATAATACCATAAATTTCATTTAGTCATTGCCTTGAACCTCACACTTAGTGTTTCATCTATTATTATTATTTTTTTTTTTTTTAAAATAGTGCATCAGATGAAGAAAATCTGGAGACTGCAGAGACAAAACAATCATTCCAAACAATCTAGGAATAAGAAGAGTGAGTGTCTTTTTGTAAATATCTCAGTTGGTAGCCGGGATATACTGTTCATTCCTGACAAAATAGCATGGATCCATTCTGATTTTTATAAAATAACAAGAAAGTGATTAAAAGAAAATTTGACCTGACACATAATAAAGGAATGATTTATTTTAAAGTTTCTAATGATAATTTAGAAATCTAAAGTAGTTTAATTTGACAGACTTTCTGGGGATAAAAATGTAAGAGTAAAATTTCTAAGCTGCTTCTAAGCTGCAAAGTCTGAGTTAAAGTGTAAAAAAAGACCGGGCATTGTATTGTTAAGTTCCTCTGCTACACCCAGAACCTGAAATTCCTGAGGCAGTTAAGACAACGCCCTACTGGCCATTTAGTTGATTAATAGCCTAGGGCCCTTTGCAGCTTGTCATGTAGGCATACAGGGCCCGAACCAATCAGTTTGAATGTGTACCCCGCTTAGGAATGACCAATCACCCCCGCCCGACCTGTTCCCTGCCAATGAATGTGCTAATCATGTCTCAGAGTTGTTGTTCAATTTTCCCGCACCTCATGATGATTTGTTCTGATGTATGCAAAGCCCCCGCCCTCCCCAAAAAGTGTACTTAAGCACTGCTTGACCTCTGCTCTGGGCTCTGGGCTACTCTCCCTTCTTGAGTGAGCCTGGAGCCTCAGCATGCTGAATTGGATCCTCAATAAATCCCCTTCTGCAATTGCATGAGTCAGTCTCTTGGTGGTCTCTTCCTCCGATGTTTCGCCCGACCCTTACAAAAAGAATTTAGCATGGAGATTAACACATAGCCAAACAATAAATAGAGATAAATTCTCTTTTAATAAGAGTATCTTATAATTTATAAACAAAAAAATTAAATTTTGAATTAAATTATATAAAGGCAAGATTAAATTGAAAGGATAAACAGTGATAAAATTTATGAATTGCTTCAAGAAAAGAACTTGACTTCTTTTTTTAATTGTTTTGCCCAAAAGAGTTTTAACAGTGACCTATCTGTAACCCATATTATTTGAATGATTGTTGAGGTCAGATAGTAGAAATAAGAAATAGGTAGATGGGATATGTAAAGGAAGGACAAGGAAAAGATATTTTAATTCAGAAATTCTACATATTTTTTCATGTCTCTAACCCCCTAAGCCTATCTCTCTTCCAAACTTCTTGCTCCCAAATTCCTAGGAAATTTGCAATTTTATCTGTGCACTGTTAATTAACTACAATAAATAGATTAAGCAAAGAGAGATATAATATGTGTGAAGAATCTATCATTTAGGGGACATTGCAATGCTACCTATTGATCAGATAATGAAGACCACATCAGTCTAAGGATCAGACATTAATCAGACAATCAGAATCCATTTTTAAATCACTGGGCTGGTATCATTTCTACATAAAATCCCATATTCTTCCTTCACCAAGTTTCCTTTGACAAAAAAGAGCCAGGAACCCCAAAAGTGTGTCACTTGCTCTTGAGATTGCTCCCATTCATTCTCCCATGAATATATAATTACTTTACTAAATAAACCTCTGCCTATGCCTTTGGCAGGCATATGCTAAAATTATTTTCTATCACACATACCAAGAATCCCACTAGCCCTAGGCTGAGTTCTCCTTTGTCTACAAGTACTCCTTGGACCCTTCTTTGGAGACACCCCTTCTCCTGTGACACTATTATTATTAGAGCCCTTCCCTGTGGCTAAAGAACATGAATCTTTAGAATTTTTATATGCAAAAAAATTTTTTTAAATAGTAAATTCTTCACCATTCCTGCTCCATCCATATTAACTGTCAATCTAGAAGACTCATATGGTGACATTCTGTGTTCCAATTTCAATCTCAGTCTCAAAAGCAGGCCTTCTAATTCTGTCACCATTTAATGATAAAAGATTTTGCACTCATTTGACCTTTTCAATGCTCTCTTGTTTGATTAGCAGCCCATTCCTAGTCTCTTACAATAAAAGGTAGAATGGATTAGCCATTCTGAATTCAGAATATTTAAGTAGTTAAAGCATAACAACAGACCACTGCTGGCATTTAATGCAGACATTAAAATTCTAATGACTCATTCCCCTGTCACAGATGAGGAAAGGAATAAAAATAGACATAACATGAATATGTTCTTCTGAAACAAATTATAACAGGAATTTGAGACAGTAAAGCCTTTATCTATTCATGTACATTGGTGTTTTCTTTAACTTGATGGAGAAGCCATTGGGAATTGCCAAAATTCAGGCTTTCTTGGTACGGATTTACGTCAGTTTAGGGTTCAATATTAAAAAAGATCTTTTGAAGGTAATAGAATAGCAGTGATGGGAAAGAAGTAGAAAAAGAGGTTATAAGCAAAAGTAGGGCTTATTGAAAAGCATAATTTAAGGGAAAACGTGATATAAAAATAAAATCATACTCTAAGAATAAAATTGGAATTATTGTATAAGAAATAAATATCTATACAAAATGTTTCCTTTTTGCTTTCACTGCCATAATATAATCTTAGATATTTAAACTATTTATGTCTTATACTATAGGAAATATTTTTCAAAATAATCCAGTAAGTGTTTCTTGAACACAGGAGCCACTTTGTGCTGGGAGCCATCAGCCAAATAGGTATGACAATTTCCTTGCCAGCGTACCCCCATGTTTCTTTAGTGGAAGGACTCATGGAAATAGGACATTTTGCAGGACATTGCATGTAAGGTGACCTTGCTCAAGGACCAGGGCAGGATCCGTGTTTAGGGTGTTCCCCCTTTAGAATAGGGCGGTTTAGCATAATAGGAGATTAGGGTGTTCCCCCTTTAGAATAGGGCGGTTTAGCATAATAGGAGATTAGGGTGTTCCCCCTTTAGAATAGGGCGTATCCTGCTGCTGAGTTCCTCTTGAGTTCTTAGGGTCAGACAGTATATTTTGGGAGACAGAAGCCCAGGAGTAGTGGATTTTGGCAGAGTGTGAATTTGGGCAGAGAACGTGGATTTCCCCAGAACGTGGATTTCCCCAGAACGTGTTTGTAGACGGCCGGTGTGAGTTCGGGAATAAAGAATTGCTGTTTGAATCTGCAAGCTGTGTGGTGGCTCGTGATTTGTGCCCAGCCAGAGACTGCGGCAACTTTGCAATGTACTAATCATATCATGGTGACTGTATATAGTATGTTTCCCTTCTTCTTGGAACCTATAGATCATTTAGTAAGAGAGATATTCATCAAACGATCATCCAAGGAAATATAGCGTTGCCACGGCATTAAGTAATGTCTAAAAGGCACCCAATGATTTTAACAATTCATAATGTACTAACTGGACAAAGAAACAGGGATACAGAATTTAAGGATACTGAGTCTCTAAAGGAAACATATCCCTGTATAAAACAAACAAACAAATAAATAAAAACTTATAAACAACTTGTGAGCCAAAGGAGCCTAAGGGTCAGAAAAAGGCCAAAATTTAAGGATACACTGAATAGCCCATGAATTACTTTGTAACATTCCAATTATTTCTAAGTTTTCTGGAATATAGCAAAACAACAAGAAAATCTCAATAGAAAGAGACCATTAACCTTTTGGAGCTAGGGGCTAACTTTTGGCTGGACTGTGATCCCCTTGGCCTGATCACCCATTTGAAAACCCAATTGCCAGAGAAGTTGATGCAAACTGAAACCTACTACATACCAGACCAGTTCCCCTAATGAGAAAAAAATGATCTTCCTCAATATTTCCTAATCCCGTGGGAAATATAGTCCGTTTGGATCATTCATGTTCCACCCAATTGTGTACCCTATATTGCTTGGCCTCAAGTCTTGGCAGTGTTTCCAGCTCTTGAGATTGCCCACATTCTGCTCAAAGAATGTGTATTTTCACTTTGTTATAAACTCTCCTCTCTGTTACTCAAACCTGAGGTATTCTTAAATTCTTTTGTACTATGTGGTCAAGACACTGGAAGGTTTAAGTAAAGTTCTCCTCCTGTCACCACACAGTGGCAAACTGACCAAGGTGGAAGGTGTAGGAAAGTTTAGCCAAAGAAGCTATGATTGGCTGAGACTTGAAATAGAGGAAAGTTAATTGGTGAAAGGGAGAGTGTACTCCTGTTAAAAGGAGCATGGTTTGAAAAGACATGGACAGGAGAGACCATGGAAGTATTGAGAAAATGAAAGATCTATTTGGTTATAGAAAGACTGAGGATAAGATTATTGCAGGAGAAGTATAAAGATAGGAAACAAATAATATGCAAGAGTATGCATCTTGCATCCCTTGTTAAACAGTTTGCCTTTTGTAAGAATAATGCATGTGTGTGTGCATGTGTGCATGTTTATAATCACAATTAGATTTCTACTTAAAGTAAAACATTAGCACATTGAGGAAAATACTTCACTTGATAGTAAGGAGATGAAAGGATGCAAGTTAGATGAGTATTGATGGTATCCAAGTCAGGAAAGATTGCAAATTGGAAAATTTTAGCATTTGCCTCCAACTTATTGTAGATATTTTTCCATTGCTGCAACAAAATACCTGAAATAATAAACTTAAAAGAGCAATATTGATGGGACCCCATGACTTTGGGCTTTGTTGAGGAAAGACATCATATAGTGGCAATGCATGGAAATAACAATAATGTCATGGCTGAGATAAAAAAGAAAGAGAAGGAATTCAGGGTCCTAATAACCCATCAAAGACACATCTCCAATGACTGAAAAACCTCTCACAGTGCTCCATGTTTTCAAGATTCCACTAACTCCCTATAGCACCGCAGGCTGGGAACTAAGTGTTAACACATGGGCCTTTGGGCAACACTTATCCAAATAAGAGTGCACACTATGGTAGGTTATTGTCCTCTTTTTAAATAATTTTCCAGCTTCATTAAGATGTAATCAACCAATGAAAATTATATATATTTATAATGCATGTGATATTTTGATAGATGCATATGTTGTGAAATGATTTAATCAATTTAGTCAGATTATTTGTTTTCTTCCTGTTGAGTTGTTTTAGTTCTTTATTTTTTAGATATCAACCCCATATTATATGGTTTGCAAATATGTTCTTCTATTTTGTGGGTTGTCTTTTCACTCTGTTGATTGTGCCCTTTCTTGTGCAGAAAGTTTTTAAAAATCCCATATGTCTATTAACTCATATACTTTAATGCAGTGATAACATTTAAGATCTGCGCACTTAACAATCTCAAGTTCATAATGTTGTTTTTAACTCTAGTCCTCATCCTGTGCAATAGATATAGAGAAATTACACATTTAGTCTGACGAAAAAATTGTACCCTTGGACAAATATATCTCTATGTTTCATCCCCTCCAAATTCCCTGATGACCACCTTCTGTGCTCTCTGAGTTGGACTTTTTCAGATTTCACATAAAAGTGAAATAATATAGTATTTTTCTTTCCTCAACTGTCTTATTTCATTTAGCATAATATCCTCCAGTTTCCTCCATGTTGCTGCAAATGGCAGGATATCCTTCTGTTACAAGATAAATGACATTCTGATGTGATATTCTTTATCTGTCTGTTCATTTATGGACACAGGTTAATTCCATATCTTAACTACTTTAAATAATGCTACAATAATCATGAGGATGTAGATATCTTTTCCACATACTGATTACATTTACTTTGGAAATATACCCAGAAAAGGGATTGATAAATCATGTAATATTTTCATTTTTAATTTTTTTTAAAAACTCCCATAACATTTCCATAATAAGTGCACTAATTACCATTCTCACCAATTTTCTACAAATGTTTCCTTTTATCCACATTGTTATTAACAATTTCTTTTTGTCTTTCTGATAACAGATATGCTAGCTGCTGTAAGGTTATATCTTATTATGGTTTTAATTTGCATACCCCTGATTTGTAATGCTGATTACTTTTTTTTTCATAGACCTGTTGGCCATTTGTATCACTTCTTATGAGAATTATCATTCAGGTTCTTTGCTCATTTGTTAGTCAGATTATTTGTTTTCTTCCTGTTGAGTTGTTTTAGTTCTTTTTTGTTTTAGATATCAACCCCATATTATATGGTTTGCAAATATTTTCTTCTATTTTGTGGATTGTCTTTTCACTCTGTTGATTGTTCCCTTTGTTGTGCAGAAAGTTTTTAAAAATCCCATTTGTCTGTTTTTTTTTTTTCTTCTTTCATTATCTGTATTTTTGGTGTCATATCCAAAAATCATCATCAAGGCCAATGCCAAGGTTTTCCCCAATGTTTTATTCTAGAAGTTTTACAGTTTCAGGCATTATGTTTAAATCTTTAATTCTTTTTTTGGTTGAATCTTATATGTGATTTGAGACTAGTATCTAATTTTATTCTCTTCATGTGGCTATCCAGTTTTTTTTCTAAAACATTTATTAAAAAGATTGTCCTTTTTTCATTGTATCCTTGACAATTTTGTCAATGATCAAACCATCTGTGCTCTCTGAGTTGGACTTTTTCAGATTTCACATAAAAGTGAGATAATATAGTATTTTTCTTTCCCCAACTATCTTATTTCATTTAGCATAATATCTCCAGTTTCCTCCATGTTGTTGCAAATGGTAAGAGATCCTTCTGTTAAAAGATAAATGATATTCTGATGTGATAGTCCGTAATACATGACCATAAATGTATTGGTTTATTTCTGGGCTGTGTAATTTGTTCCATTGGTCTTTATGTGTGTGTTCATGCTGTTCTTATATTAACCTTTTATAGTATATTTTGAGATCAGGTAGTATGATACCTCCATATTTGTTCTTTTTGCTAAAGAGTGCTCTGAATATTAGATCCTAAAAGATTTTCTCATCACTTTTCATCATTGTTTCCATTGATTTGACTGTTTCTAATTGTGTTTTTGCATTTACTTGTTTAGTTTTCAGCTTTATCTAGTCTGCTATGAAATTCTCTATTGTGTTTTTCACTCAGTCATTGTGATTCTTAGCTCCAGAATTTCAGTTCTTTTTTGCATTTTCTCTTTGTTGAATTTTTCATTTTGTTCATATATTGTTTTCCTTGTTCTGTTAAAATATTTATCTTTCTGTTTTTAAATTACTAGCTTTCTCTAGAAAAATTATTTGAATTCTTTATCAGATTATTAGTATATCTCTAATTCCTTGGGGTCAATTACTGCTCCACAGGTGGCATCCTGTTTCTCTTGTTTTCAGGATCCTCATTGCCTTGCACAATTCTCTGAAAGTATGAAGAAGTAGTCTCCTATTTCAAACATTTTGATATTCTTTCATTAAAAAAAGACATTTACATGAAGAATCAGTAGACATTCTGGAGTTCACTGTGTCACTATCAGGTCTAATGGTATCTAGTGGTACCTGTGCCTAAGCTCCAGCTGGTGGTGGTGGCAGAGTGTCTTAGTTCAGGCAACTGGACTGTATGACACCAGCAAATGCATGGTTCTTGGTAGCAAGAGCTGCAGAGTTCCACATGGTTATGAGGGTTGTTGGTCCTCAGCTGTATCTAATGGGAAGAGATCAGTGCAGGCAGCAGTGTGGACTGGGACCAATGATGTCTGTTTGCTTAGTTGCAAAGGGTGGTTGCAGGCAAACACAGTGACAAGGGAAGAGGCCATGGTTGAATGTAGTTGCATGTATGGTGGTAGGAACCAGGGGCATGTTCAAATATGGCTGGAGGAGTCAGCATTGTCAGCATGTACTTTGGTGGCTGCATGGTTCACCTGTTAGCTGATGACAGGGATCGGGCCAACTTCATATGTGCAGCTACCTAAATGACATGAGGGCTTACGAGGAGCGCATATGCAATTCCAGGGGTCACATGTTGATGAGCATGCAGCAGTGAAACATGGTGACAAGGGTCAGGTGGCTGTTTATGTGGGCTCAGCTGCTATGTTTTCGAGAATGGTGGTGGGGGTCAGAGATAAGAATTGAGACCAGCTGCCTGTGCATGTGCAACTGTGAGGATGAGGGCTAGTGGTTTGTAAAAGCCTGACTGTAGGGATCAGCCATTGGTGGGGATGGTGTAGTGTGACCTGGGCCAGGGTCTGCAATGGGATCCCAAGGTCATTTAAGCAAATGTGCAGTAGTTGGGCTGAAGAACCTGTGGCAACAGCAGTTCCAAGAATGGGGAGAGGAAAGTATCTGGAGGCTGACTGCAAATGCAGACATTGGAACCCTCAGAGGCAAAAGTTGCAGGGTCTCCAGTGAGGCTGTGCTGGCTTATTGATATCCTGAGAAACAAAAGCTGCTGGAGTTTCAGTCTTCAGAAAAATCTGTAAAGATGTGCAATAGCCATAAGGGCTGTTGAGGTTCTCAGTGGAGAGAGAGTTGCTGAGGTCTTGTGTATTGCAGGACACTGGGACCTCACTACATCCTTCCATATAGCCTACAATGATAGAACAAATTCTTCTTCTTTGTTGTCAATCATCTCCTTACATCTTAGCTATTTTGTTCTACACACTGATCTGTGTGGGTTCATATAAAGCTATTTGGGTCATATATCAAAAGGCTGCGGAACCTGGTTATTTATCCACTCTATTTTTCAAGAGGAACTTATGAACCCAGGTGTTTCCTCACCATTACAAGCAGTTTTGGCATGTGTGGTGGAATACTGCACACTAAAGAAACTGTTCTTCCATTCTTCCTACATATTTTGTGCATTTTTTCTTAGATTCCTCCCTCCCCACATATAATTATAGCTTCTTAAGTGAACTTCTGAGCTTATCTGGAGTTATTTTTGTTTGTGGATAGCTGTCCAGGTGTTGTTCCTTGGCAGGAGAGGATGACTGGGATTTTCTATTTCCCCACCTTATTGACATCCTCTAATAGCCCTTGTCCTCTTTTTTTTTTTTTTTTTTTTTTTTTGAGAATGGTTAGAATAACATTTCCAAAAGTGTCTAGGAGTTTATTAGCTATTATATTAAGTTCATATATGGTTTAAAGAAAGTTTGTAAAAACTTTATTGGACAACAATGCTTTAGATTTAACTATTGCAATAAATCTTGTCTCTTTCCAACATCACGTCATTGCCATGGCCTCATAGTGGGTGCATTTCTCTAATACTTGACTTTGGGCTTTTTTAAACGACTTTATGTGACCAAAATTATATAGCTAGGAGTGAGCGTATGCCAGCACCAATCCTGAACTTTAGGGGATGCACATACTTGTGCCTATTATCTTGACAACATAATAGGAAGAAACATCTCTGGCAGTGTGACACCAGAAAGATGACATGCTGAAGCAGGGCCATCCACCCTGCCTTCAGTCCTTACCATAGAAGAAGGACCCCAGCCACCGTAGCATAAGTCTAAATGAAATCAGCCAAAACCCTGTTGATATACAGATATACAAGAATAAATTAGTATTGTTTTAATACACAAAATTTTGAGGGGTTTTGACCTAGACTGTTGCTGAGATTTCTCAGAATATTTAATATGCTAGGTGTTGGCAGCTTTTTCATTACTGTGACCAAAAATCCTGACAAGAATTATTAGAGGAGGAAAAGTTTATTTGGGGGATCACGACATTAGAGGTCGCATTCCATAGGTGGCTGACTCTGTTACTTGGGGAAGAAGGGGAGGGAGGCAGGACATCTGAGTGTGGTGGAAGAAGTGGCTCAGAACACTGTTCCAGGAAGCAGAGAAAGAGCTCCGCTCAACAAGGAAAAGAAATATACCCCAAAGGCATTTGCCCAGGGACTCACTTCCTCAGGCTCCACCCTACTGCATATAGTCACCACCCAGTTAATCCCTATCTGGGAGTTAATGCACTCATTGGGTTAAGGCTTTTATAACCTAATCATTTCACCTCTAAACTTCCTTGTATTCTCTCACCCAGGAGCTTTTGGGGAATATTTCACATCTAAACCATAACACTAGTAGTCTGAGGATCCTGCTTGGAGTAGCACATCTGTAAATCAGCATCAGATTAAATTATGGTGTATGAATCAGAAATAATATCTTTTTCTTAGTCATAGTTCAATATGCCCATTTTTTTTCTGGACAGCAAATGAGCATATTAATATATGCCATATGTTATAAGATGTTGAATAGGACATTTCCTATTCACTTGAACATGTTGGATAAATCCCCAAAGCTACAGATAGTAGGTGATATATCACTCCCACATTCAAAGAAAACTAAAAACATATTTCCACAGCTTATGAACATGGTAAGATTGATCTTTCAATATCAACTACCATCACCAACATCCAGTATGTTAAAAGATGAATGCATTGAGTGAATTACTTAAAGGAAATACATCAGGGTAGAGAATGCCATGACTGTTACCTTCCTGCTTCCGTGGAGACAGTTTGTCTCTCTATTGTCCCCATCACTACCAACTCAGGAGAGGTTCCCAAAAGAATCATCCACAGTGAGGATGATTATCTAAAAGAGGAATTTTATCCAGCATCTCCTTTTTTGGAGTGTGATGCTAGATAAAAATTAAAATCTTTTATAAGCCATGGGGAAATTCTTGGGAAAAACTGAGATTAGTTTCCAGGATTTGAGAGTATATGTAAAGAGAAAAGCTGGAATTCAGAGGATAGAATTTGAGCCTTGGTAACATTAAATGATGAGATGAAGGAAGAGCACAATTTTATTGAAGTATGACTGGTATACAAAAAATTGTACATATTTAATGTATACAATTGGATAGATTGGATATTTTAAACACATGTAATGATCATCAATAATTTAGAACATAATCCTATCTATCACCTCTACAATTTTCTCTGCCTTCTTTTTTATATTGTTTTGTGACAAGAATGTATAAGATCTACTCTTTTAACAAGTTTTTCAAAACCACAATATAATATGTTTAACCATAAGATTGTGCTATAAAGTAGAACACTGGGAATTATTCATCCTGTATAACTATATATTATTTCTTTTGACTAATATCTTCCCATTTCTTTCTCCCCATGTCCTGGGAACCATCAATCCATTTTTTGTTTGTAGAGTTTGACTATTTTAGATGCATCATGTAGGTGATTTTATGCAGTAAATTTTTGTCTTTATGCCTAGTTTATTTCACTTAGCATGGCTTCGAGTTCATCCATGTTCTCAAAAATGGCAAGCTTTCCTCCTTTATAATGGATAAATTGTATTCCATTGCGTACATATGGATTTTCTTTGTCCATTCATCTGTAGACAAGCATGTTTAGGTTGCTTCCACTTTTTGACTATGTTGAATAGTGCTACATAAACTTGGAAATACAGGTACTGCTTCAAGATCTTGAGTTCCTTTTGCTATATATCCAAAATGGATAGCTAGTTTACATGATAGTGCTTTAAAAAACTTTTTTTTTTTTATCTTGAGGAAACTCCATACCATTTTCTGTAGTAGTTACATCAATATATATTCCCATCAACAATATAAAAAGTTACCCTTTCAGGCACATCCTTGCTAATACTTTTGTTTTGTTTTGATGATAGCTATCCTAAAAGGATTGAGGTAATATGTCATTATAGTTTTAATTTACATTTTCCTGATGCTTTCTGATGTTGAGAACCTTCTCATATATCTGCTATCCATCTGTGTGTTTTCTTAGATAAAATTTTGTTCAGATCTTTTTTCTAATTTACAATGAGATTATTTGTGGGTTTTTTTTTAGCTACTGAGTTATAGACATTCTTACATGTTTTTATGTTAAATCATTATTAAATATATGATTTTCAAATATATTTCTCCCATTCCTTAGGTGGCCCTCCCATTTCATTGATTATTTACTTAGCTGTGGGAAAGTTTTGTAGTTTGAACTCATGTGTTTATTTTTGCTTTTGTTATTTATGTTTTTATGGTGTATGCAATAATCATTGATGAGATCACTGTCAAAAAGTTTTTCACTAATTTTCTCTTCAGCAATTATTATAGTTTCAGGTCTTTTGAGTCCTCAGTTCATTTTTAGTTGATTTTTGTGTATCGTGTAAGATAGGAATCCAGTTTTATATTTTTGCAAATGGATATCCAATTTTCTCAATACTATATTCAAGAGACTATCTTTTCCTCATTGTAAATTCTTGGCACACTGTGCAAGATTAGTTGACAACATTATGTGTTGATTTGTATCTGTAATTCTGTTCTGTTCCATTGGACTGTATGTCTGTTTGTATGCCAATACCACATATTCTGATTACTATAGCTCTGTAAAAAATATCTAAGTTAAGAAGTGTGATGCCTCTGGCTTTGTCCTTTTGTTCAAAATTGTTTTGGCTATTTTGAGGTCTTCTGAGGTTTCATGTGAATTTTAATACCTATCTTTTTAAATTTCTTGAAAAAATGCCATTGGGATTTGGGTAGAGATTGTGTTGAATCTGCAAATCACTTTGTGTGGTATGGACATTGAACAATATTAATTTTTGTAGCCTATGAACACAAAATGTGTTTCTATTTATTCTTGTCTGTTTTAATTTATTTCATCAGGGTTATGTAGTTTCCAATGTAACTAACTTTTACTTTCTTGGTTAAGTCTGTTTCTCAGTATTTTATTCTACTTGATATTATTATGAATGAAATTGTTTCCTTCATTTTATTTTCAGTTAATTCTTTGTTAGTGTGTAGACTGATAACTGAGTTTTGAGTGTTGATTTGTATCCTGCAATGTTGCCAAATTTGTTTATTTGTTCTAACAGTGTTTTTATGAGTCTTTATAGGGTTGTCTAAAACTAAGATCGTATAAATGACACATGAGGATAATTTTGGTTTTTCTCTTCAAATATGAATATCTTTTATCTATTTTTCTTACCTACTCATACTGTTTAGGACTTTGAGTATCATGTTGAATAGAAATGGTGAGAATGGTCATCCTTACTTTATTGCAGACCTTAGGGGGGAAAGCTGTCATTTTTATTTCAACATTGTGATATTAGGAGAATTTTACACTTTGGACTTTACTGTATTGACATGGACTCTTTCAATACCAAATTTTTTCAAAGTATTTTGTCATGAGAGTTAAATATTGTCAAACACTTTTTTCTGCTTCTTTTGATAATATTAAATGATTTTTATTATTCGTTATGTTAATGTGGTATTTCATGTTAATTGATCTGTGTATGTTGAATCCTTCTTACATCACAGAGATAAATCCCACTTGGTCATGAACAACAATACATTAATGAGCTGTTGATTTTAGTTTGTTAATCATTGAAAATTTTAGCATCCATGTTCATCAGGTATATTGACATTTGAATTTGTTTCATTGTAGTGTTATTTTCTGGCCTCATAAGATGAATTTGAAAGTATTCTCTATTTATCTATTTATTGAAAGTATTTAATATGGATTTGTCTTATTTTTTCTTTAAACATATGACAGAATTGTGCTGTGAAGCTTCCGGTACTAGGATTTTCTATGCTGAAAGGTTTTTGATTACAGATTCAATCTCCTTATTTGCTGTTGTTCTATTCAAGCTTTCTATTTCTTTTTTATTCAGTCTTGCTAAAATTATATGTTACTAGAAATTTATCCATTTCTTGGTCATATGAATACATTTTTAAATATATACAACCAAATCTAAAAGAAGGGAGAAAATAATAAGTTCAAGAAGATATCAATGAAATAGAAGATAGTTTAAAATGGAAAAAAGTTTAAAGAATATGTGTTGGGTTTTTTAAAAATATTTTTTAATTGTACATGGACACAATATCTTTATTTATTTATTTATTTTTATGTGGTGCTGAGGATTGAACTTAATGCCTCACACATGCAAGACAAGCACTGTACCACTGAGCTACAGCTCCAGCCCAGGTGTTGATTTTTGAAAATTTAAGCAATATTAACTTTTAGCTAGACAAAGTAAAAAAAAAAAGTGAGAGCTCAAGTAAAAACATAAATGAAAGAAGACACTTTACAAATAATACTTTAGAAATATTGATTTTAGTGTGTTGATATTATATCCTGATACTTCACTAAATTAGCTCTAGTAGTCTTCTGAGAGAGCTAGAGTCTTCTAAGTATAGGATCATATCATCAGCAAGCAGTGATATATTGACTTATTTTCTATTTATTATTTCCTAATTCCTTTTATTCCCTTCTCTTACCTAATTACTCTGGCTAAAATTACAAGTACTATTTTAAATGAGGGTGGTAAGAGTGGACATTCTTGTCTTATTCCAGATATTGGAGGAAATAGTTTTGGGTCTTACATATTCACTATGATGTTGATTTGGGGCTTGTCATATATGGCATTTATGATGTTGATGTAAATTCCTTCTATCCCTAGTTTCTTCAGTGTTTTGTTACAAACTTCCCAACTAGTATCATTTTTACTGCATACATTAAGATTTTTTATTGATTTTTTTAAAAAATAAATGACAGCAGAATGCATTACAATGCTTATTACACATATACAGCACAATTTGTCATATCTCTGGTTGTATATAAGTATGTTGACACCAATTCGTGTCTTTATACATGTACTTTGGATCATGATGTCTATCATATTCCACCATCCTTGCTAGTCCCCTGCCCCATCCCTTTCCTTCCCATCCCTCTGCCTATCTAGAATTCATCTATTCCTCCCATGCTCCCCATCCCTACCCAACTTTGAGTCAGCCTCCTTATATCAGAGAAAACATTTGGCATTTGTTTTTTTGGGGATTGGCTAACTTCACTTAGCATTATCTTCTCCAACACCATCCATTTACCTGCAAATCCATGGTTTTATTTTCTTTTATTGCTGAGTAAAATTCCATTGTGTATATATGCCACATGTTTTAGTATGTTGTATTTTAATTTTCTTTGCCTTTGGATATTATTCATTCTATTCTATCATTCATTCCACTTTTAAAATCTTCACTGACTCAATGGTTGCTCAAGAGTATGCTTTTTAATGTCCATATATTTTTTTCACTTTTTCCACTTTATTATTTTCATTTTATTATCAACATCAATAAGGAACTTGAAGATTTGAACCACATTTTAAACCAATTAGTTTTAGTAGACATATACAAAACATTCTACCCCCAAATAGCAGTAACTTAAATTCTCTTAAATTTTTGAAGACTTGTTTTGTGTTCTAGCATGTAATCTGTCATACAGGATTTGTTCTGTGTGCTTTTGAGAAGAACATGCATTCTGCTATTTTGGGGTGTACTGTTTTGTATATGTTTACTTAGACTATTTGTTCTAAAATGTTGTTCAAATCTGAAAATTCCTTATTGATCTTCTGTCTGCTCTCTTTTAGTTTCAACTTGCTTAGAATATATTGTCCATCCCTTCACTCTCAGCCTATGTTCATAAATTTATAATGTCTCATAGATAGTACATAATTGTATCATTTTTTCCTTAATCCACATACTAACTCTATATCTTTTGATTAGTGAGTTTAGTTGATGTCCATTTAAGATAATTTTTGGTAAGTAAGGACTAGTTACTGAATTCTGTTAATTGTACTGTCTCTGTTGTAGTTCTTTTGTTCCTCTTGGTTTCCTTTTTCTTTGTTCTTTTTAAATATACATGACAGTGTGTTTTGATATATTATACATACATGGAACATAACTTATTCTAATTAGGATTCCATTCTTGTAATTGTACATGATGTAGAGTTTCACTGGTGATGTACTCATTCATATATATGTATATGAATGAATTTATATATTTATATATATAAATGTATATATATATATATATATATATATATATATATATTAAAGTTATGTCTGATTCATTCTACTGTCTTTCCTATTCCCATCCCCCATCCCTTTCCTTGTGATTTAGAATTTTTATAGTGATTGATTTTGGTCCTGTTCTATCTTTTCTTTTTATTTGCTGTAGTTCTCATTTTTTCCATTCCCTTTGAATTAACATGAGGTTTGCATAAAATTTCTATAGTTTTAATAGTCTATTTTGAGCTGATAACAATTAAAATTCAATTACTAAAAAAAGATTCTACATTTTTACTCTTACACACACCTATTTTTATTGATGTCATAATTTGAATATTTTATATAATACATCCCTTAACCAATTTTCTATTTTACGACCAATTATATTATATACCTAATAATCAATTATCTTGTTATCATTTTTCTTCATTTAAAAAATATTTTAACTTTTATATGGTGGGCTAAAAGGAATTTATGAAACTTTATCATAGTATATTGATCTGTACTTTTCTGTAAATTTACGTTTCCCAGTGAGATTTGTACTTTCATATGCTTTTGCATTGCCATTTAACAGACTTTATTTCAACTGAAAAACTCTGTTTGGCGCTTCTTGTATGATGGGTTTCGTGGAGACAAACTCTTGTCAGTTTAGGGGTCTTAAATTGTTTCTAGAGAAATAGAAAATTTTACTGGGAAGTTTATTTTTAAAAGGAAGTTTTGCCATTTGCGACACACTTGATCATTCTTTCTCTCTTTATTTCTTTACTTTAAATGTATCCTCCCATTCTTCTAACCCTACAATGTTTCTTCTGAGAAATTCACAGATAGTCTCATATAACAAGCTACTTTTCTCATGCTGCTCCCCAAAGTCTCCCTGACTTTCAGGGGAGGATAACATGAGTTGTGTGAAATTGTTCTTTGTGCCCTCTTCAGTGTACAAATAGTGATTGGTTTTGGTTGTGTTCTATTTTTTCTTTTTATTTGCTGTAGTTTTTACATTTTTTTACATTTCTGTACTCAATCCAGTTCTTCTCTGGCTTCCACAGCTCATGTGAAGATATCTTCAACCATGAATGTGTAAATCAGTGTTTCCATGAGATTACAAGGGCTGGAACCTCCGATTCTACCATCTAGTTGCTTTCACTCTTGTAGATGGTATTGGTAGTCAGATTATAAATAAAATATTTGCTCCATTTTTCTGTTGTATCATTATTCTACTTTGGGAGTTGTATTAGTCAGCATTTTTACTGCTGTGACCAAAGGACCTGATAAGAACAATATTAGAGGAGGAAAAGTTTCAGGGGTTCATGGTTTCAAAGGTCTCAGTCCATAGATAGCTGGCTCCATTGCTCTGGGCTCAAGGTGAGGCAGGGCATCATGGCATAAGAGTGAGGTGAAGGAAGGCAGGTCAGGTCATAAGACACCAAGAAAAAGAGAAAAAGTCATGGCTCACCTGGGACAAAATATATACCCCAAAGTCACACCCCAATGACCTACCTCCTACCTACCTATAGTTACCATCCAGTTAATCCCTATCGGGGCGTTAACGTGTCATGCCTGAGAGCAATGTTTTTGCTTAAGTTGGTAGCTTGCCACACTGAAGCTGCCATGCCAGAAGGACCTACTTCATGATCTTGGTGAGGGCTTTGAGTCAACATATATTGGTTTTCTTGGTGTTGCAGGCTGAATATTTGTGCCCCTTCTAAAACATGCATATATTGAAACTCTAACTCCCAAAGCAGTGGTATTTAGTGATGAGGCTTTGGTGGGACAATCCCCTGAACTTAAATTTCCTGTTGAAAGTTTTAGAAAATTGCTTTCACAAACCTCACAATTTGTCTAATTCTGGGAAACATTTCATTGTATCTGGAAGAATTAATATTTTTTAAGTTCAATTGATTCACATCAAGTCAGGTTTTTCATATGATTGAGCTAATTAATACATTAATGTATTTTTCATGATTTTTGAAACTAATAAAGCAAGACAGAAACTTAAAAATAATAGCAATGCATGCCACTTATATTCAATTTTATTTTAAAAATAAAATTACAAACAATCATATCACTACACACACACAAGATTAGTATGTGAATATTTTAGTTTATTAATTTGTGTATTCTGGGTTTCATGGAATAAAATTATTATTAACATATTGTTTACCAAAAGGTTATAAACTCTTTACAGGAACAGCTGGAGTTTTAGACCCAAACAAAGTCATCAGTTCCTAGACATATTTTGTTCGTTCATATTTGCAGTTCTTTTTTACATTTATAAGCTTTATTTTCAGACTCTACATGGTGACAAGATGGTTGCAGCAGCTCCACCATCATGTATTTTCATGTTGAAGTCTAGTGGGTAAACCTATTTACCAATAGATCCCAGAAACATCTTGGAAGTGCTGAATATATTCTCCTGGGAATATGCCCATCCCTGATTGGGTTGAGGGTTGAATCTAGATAATACACTTAACTGCTGGGTAATGGAATGGAGTCCATATGACTTTAGTGTCAGAATGAAGTCCACTACGAATTTTGTGTCAGAAGATGGAGAAATAGCTTCTGGAGAGCCAAAGCAAAAAGCACAAAGTACTGTAAGCTACTGGTATTTCTCTATGAGTCATTTATTTCCAAACTTTGCCCCCAAAGTATTATAGTATCTTTTGAAGGCTTATTTTATAAAGAAATGAAGATATTAATTTTATTAAAAAGATATTTGTCATATTTCTTTCTTTTTCTTTTCAGTACTGGAGATTAAACCCAGGGTGCTCTACCACTGAGCTAATATACCTTGTTCTTTTCATCTTTTTATATTTTTCTTTGAGACAGGGTCTTGCAAAGTTTATGAGGCTAGCCTCAAATATGCAATGCTCCTGCCTCAGTCACTGGGATTACAGGTGTGTACAACTGTGCCTAGTTGTCATATTTCTTAATGATATAATTTCATCCCAGTTTTTCATGCTTATTTAACTACATTTTTTAATGTGTGGAAGTTTTTCTAAAGGACATAAATGATCCATCTCTTATGATTTCTTTCATTTGTTTTATACTTTGAAAAATACATCAAATAATACAAGAAAAATTAGTCACTCATTTATTATTCTATTTTTATTTGATGGTTTCACTTATCCATTTTTTTTTTTTTTTGCTTTACTGTTGCTTTTAAACAGTACTTTCATACCTCTTTATGGTCCTTACATAAAATATAGACACATTGGTACTGTAAAAACACAACAGCATTCAATTTCACATCTTTGCAAAATTTAAAGTTTCTGTTTTTTCTAATTGTTTGAAAATTGCAGACAACTACATATACTTTCATATTATTAAATAAAAAAATTAAGGAATTTTGACATACTCTAGTAACCCAAATGTTATCCTACCCTCCATTGTTTACAAAGACTATACACATCCATGGAGATTTGCAATCTCAGACTTAACCAATTCCTTTAATAACAGAGAATGTATTCCTAATGACTGTGTAGTGTGTATTGTGCTCATGTTTGATATGATTTGACAGTTGAATCATTGGATAATGATTTTATTTTCTTATTATAAGAGCATTTACCATTTCGTTACTTATACTTACGCATCATTACATATAACATTACAGCATTACACAAGGAAACAACCTGAAATTAGATGGGGAGAAACTGAGTAGGAAAATTGTGTCTCGATGTCTCTAAAAAGACAACTGCCTCTGACCCTTCTTAAACAGCTGAAGGAAGCAGCCAAACACCTCTCAACTAAAAGATTCCCAGGGGCTTCACTAAAATGCCTGTCTCCTAAATAATAATAGTTTTGCCTAGTGTGTAGCCATATTTTCCTTAGGGGATTGGTGAAAATCAGTACCATCTAATTCCACGGCAGACTTGTAGAAATAAATCCATACAGTGATTAAACCATAAAAATGGTTGTAAGAAATGTGCAACAACAACAAAAAATGATAAAAGGCCAAATATATAAATACACTGTGAATTTAGATTATTAATTCTTATAATGCAAAAATAAAAGAGTCTCCTTAGGGAAACTGTGAAAGGACCCCAAAGCCTGAGAGTTAATCCCAGAATCGATCAAGAATCTATACATGGAGTACTAGACACACCTCTCTTTGTCTAACACTTCACCACAACAACCACATTTAAATAAGAATCAAATAAGTGGAATCTACCTCCTAATAGTCCTTAAATTTGGCTATTTTTATTCATCCAATTGTCATTTTCAGGATGAAGCCACCATTATGTCTCAACTATATTAGGACAGTAGTCTCCAAGCTGTCCTATCCAATCAATTTCTAATTTTTCACGTTTCACTTTTTCCATTGCAATATGAGTAAAACAACAATCTTCCTAAATGATAACATTTCACTTCATGGGATGCTCTTTACATAAAATTTAAATTTTTTAAAATGACTCTCAAAGTTCTCAGGATCTGGTTAACCTCTCCAGGCTCCTCTTTCTCCATGCACTTCTGATCAACATTACATGGGCCATCCTAAAATTAACATGAGAATGTATACATGCAACACTTCTCTTTGAAAACTATATTCTCCCTGAAGCCATAAATCCTGTCTTCTCTTGTATTTCATTCATCTACAGATCACTTTCTCTAGGAAGCCCTCTCTGACTTGCCAAACCAGTTAGTTGACTTTCTTATGCATTCTCCATAGTACCCTGAATCTTTAGCCTACCACCCTAGATGATAGTTATCTTTTAAAACAAAAATCTCTCACACTTAATTATAAATTCCTTAGACAGAGACTGTGGTTTTCATGTTCATCAGCATAGGCCTGATGTATAATAGATAACGTGACCCTTCTCATCATTTTTCATGTTCTACCTCAATGGAGAACTCACCTTGTGCTTGTTAAAACATTTTCATCTTGAACATCTTCTGTCAATGAGGCAACTGAAGGTAATGTTCTCTAATTTGGCCCTAAGGAAATCTGTTTTAAGTGTGTAGTGAGAGAAGACTATAAGCAATGTACAAATGTCAATTAATAATTGAGTGTACAGTAATAGAGCTTATGAAAAAATAGCAATCTTGCCCAGGAGGAGGGCTTAAAATCTGGAAAAAAATCATCAGAGTCAGGAAAGAAGAAAGAAATGGGGCATTTTAACAAACATGGTTGAATTTTCATGGTAAGTAGAACAAACCAGTAATCAAAGACAGAGCTGGATACATCAACAGAAGAGCCACAGTATTTCAATAATGGCATAGTGGACTTTGTTTCGAATCAAGGAATGAAGACTGTAAATCGGGAAGGAGGTGGGAAAAAAGACTCAAAAGCAACAATAAATACAGAAATGCCTTCAAAAAAAAATCATATGAAAGAAAAGGGATTTGGGGCTCGTTTAAAATCAGAGTGATTCGACTACGTGAGAATTTCTTTTGTAACTCACATTCTTTCAATAACATATCATACGAATGTGTGGTTTCTACCAATACTCTCCAATTTATTTCAGGAAATAGAAAAAGAGGCAGCACTTCTAAACTCATTGTATGAGGCCAATATCACTTTGATTTCAAAATCAGGCAAAGACACGTCAAAAAAAGAAAACTTTAGACCAATATCTCTAATGAACATAAATGCAAAAGTTCAATAAAATTCTGGCAAATTGAATACAAAAACACATCAAAAAGATCTTGCACCTTAATCAAGTGGAATTCATCCCAGGGTTGCAAGTTTGGTTCAACATATGGAAATCAATAAATGTAATTCATCACATCAATAGACTTAAAGATAAGAATCATATGATCATCTCAAGAGACACAAAAAGAGCATTTAATAAAATCCAGCACCTCTTTAGGTTCAAAACACTGAAAAACTAGGGATATCAGGAACATAGCTCAACATCATAAAGCCTATTTATGCTAAGCTCCAGACCAACATCATTCTAAATGGAGAAAAATTGAAGCATTCCCCTTGAAAACTGGAAAAAGACAGGGATGCCCTCTTTCACAACTTCTATTTAACATAATTCTTGAAACACTGGCCAGAGCAATTAGACAGACAAAAGAAATTAAAAGGATACACATAGGAAGAACTCAAATTGGCACTATTTGCTGATGATATGATTCTATACCTGGAAGATCCTAAAAGTCCCACCAGAAAACTTCTAGAACCAGTAAATGAATTCAGTAAAGTAGCAGGATATAAAATCAACACCCATAAATCAAAAGCATTTCTGTATATGAGTGACAAATCCCCTGAGAGGGAAATGAGGAAAACTATCCCATTTTCCATAGCCTCAAAAAATAAAATAAAATACCTGGTAATCAATGAAAGAGGTAAAAGATCTATATAATGAAAATCACAGAACCTTAAAGAAAGAAATCAAAGAAGACCTTAGAAGATGGAAAGATCTACCTTGTTCTTGGATGGGCAGAATTAATATTATCAAAATGACCATACTTCCAAAAGAACTATACAGATTTAATGCAATTCCAATCAAAATTCCAATGACATTCCTCATAGAAATAGAAAAGACAATCATAAAATTTATATGGAAAAATAAGAGAGCCAAAATAGCTAAAGAAATCCTTAGCAAGAAGAGTGAAGCAAGTGGCATCACTATACTAGACCTTAAACTATACTACAGAGCAATAGTAACAAAAAAGCATGGTATTGGCACCAAAACAGACTGGTAGATCAATGGTACAGAATCGAGGACATAGAGACTAACCCCCAAAATTACAATTATCTTATATTAGACAAAGGTGCCAAGAACATGCATTGGAGAAAAGAGAGCCTCTTCAACAAATGGTGCTGGGAAAACTGGAAATCCGTATGCAACAAAATGAAATTAAACCCCTATCTCTCACCATGCACAAAACTCAACTCAAGGACTTAGGAATACAACCAGAGACCCTGAGTCTAATAGAAGAAAAAGTAGACCCTAATCTTCATCATGTGGGATTAGACCCCAACATCCTTAATAAGACTCCTGTGGTGCAAGAATTAAAATCAAGAATTAATAAATGGGATGGACTCAAACTAAAACGTTTCTTCTCACCAAAAGAAATAATCTGTGAGATGCATAGAGAGCTTACAGCTTGGGTGCAAATCTTTATCCCTCACACATCAGATAGAGCACTAATCTCTAGAGTATATAAAGAACTCAAAGAGCTAAACACCAAAAAAACAAATAACCCAATCAATAAATGGGCCAAGGACCTGAAGAGACACTTCTCAGAAGATGATGTGCAATCAGTCAATCAATACATGAAAAAAAAAATTCATCATCACTAGCAATTAGAGAAATGCAAATCAAAACCACTCTAAGATTTTATCTCACTTGAGTCAGAATGCCAGCTATTATGCATACAAACAACAATAAGCATTGGGGAGGATGCGGGGGAAAAGGTTCACACATAAACTGCTGGTGGGACTGCAAAGTGCTGCAGCCAATTTGGAAAGCAATATGGAGATTCCTTGGGAATTGGGAATGGAACCACCATTTGATCCAGCTGTCCATCTCCTCGGTCTATATCCAAAGGACTTAAAAACAGCATACTACAGGGACACAGCCACATCAATGTTCATAGTAGCACAATTTACAACAGTTAAACTTTGAACCAAACTAGATGCCCTTCAATAGATGAATGGGAAAAAAAAATGAGGCATATATACCAATGGAATATTACTCAGTAATAAAAGAGAATAAAACCATGGCATTTGCAGGTAAATGGATGGAGTTAGAGAAGATAATGCTAAGTGAAGTTAGCCAATCCCCCCAAAACAAATGCCAAATGTTTTCTCTGATATAAGGGGGCTGATTCATAGTGGGATAGGGTGCAGGAGTATGGGAGGAATAGACAAACTCTAGACAGGGCAGAAGGGTTGGAGGGGAAAGGAGGGGGCATGCGGTTATTAATGATAGTGGAATGTGATGATCATTATTATCCATATAGGTATGAAGACACGAATTGGTATGGATATATTGTATATACAACCAAAGATATGAACAGTTGTGCTCTGTATGTGTAATAAGAATTGTAATGCATTCTGCTGTCATATATAATTTTAAAAAATAAATAAATAAATAAATAACTTAACTTTAAATATAAAAACACAAAGACACGAATTGGTGTGAATATGCTTTGCATACAATCAGAGATGAAAAATTATGCCCTGTATATGTAATAAGAATCGGAATACATTTCTCTCTCATATATAAATTAAAAAAATAATTAGTAAGTAAATAAATATGTAGTTTTGAAGGCAGTTAGCAAAGGCTATGTGTATAATTATAAGTTGACTTATATCACAATAAAATTAAATTTAGCACTTAATTGAGCATTTACTTTGAACCAACAAAGGTGTAAAGTACTTACATGCATCATCCCATCCTTAACCACCAAAGTATTCAGAGATAAGAAAATTGATTGACTTGTGAAGTATATACTTAAATGTTCCATCCAACCACTTATGGTTGCATGTTTGGTTAGAATTCCATAACTGAAATGTACATTTTTGAGAAATTTGTTTGAAAATGATTTCACTTATTTTTACTTCAATTTCCTGATTATTTTACATAATGAGGAATAATAGCTTTTATCATATTAAAGATTTTGAAAAACTATTATAAGACATTAATTCTTTAGTTATAATCACAATATTACTATATTCACACAAATAATATACTCATTTATAATTACTGCATGATTCTGTTTAAGGAAATTTTAAAAAGCTTTAAAGAAAATTCGTAATGTGCTTAGTTAGGTTTTAAGAGATTTGAACTTAACAAGCTATCAGACATGAATTTTAGCCACAAATTTGCTCCTTTGAGATAACTCTGAACAAGCAATTTGACTTCTTTTGATTCCATTATCTAGTAACTAGGGATTTTTCCCTGTCAGCCACCTCCCTTTTCCAGGATCCTATGTTTTTGTTTGTTTGTTTGTTTGTTTTGTTTTTAATAAATTTGTTCCTCTAATTTGTGGACATGTTAGACTTTTTCATATAAAAAGTTAAATTTTGCCTGTCTTACATATGTTGCTCATTTTGTTTCCAAACAGATGTCTGTCCCTTTGACCCATAACATCTGCTTTGGCCTATTGGTAACTCTGATTTATTAGCAGAAAGGCATTTCTAGTGTTATTACCAGTAGATCTAAAATATGGTGAAGGCATACAGGAACATTTATTGAGCTTTCAGTGTCTGTCAGATTCATTGTTTTATGATTTCTTTAGTCCTCACAGTAACACTCCAAAATATGTGCACCCTTCTAATTTAATAGATTAAATTATGTAAGAGACACTAACTATTGTTTTATAGAAAATTAGAAGTAAAAAGGTCAATATGTCTCAACTCCTAAATCCTTGCTTTTTCTACAATTCAATACTATGTCATATAAAAGTAAGAATAACTTCTGTGTATTGATTACTTTATTTTCTAAAGCTTGTCACACAATATATATGCCCCCATTCCATGTATTTTTGCAATGTGGCTGAACATTTTCCTATCAAGAGGTGGGGTTCTGTGTTTCTTCTCCCTCCTTTGGGCTTAGACATATGCTTGCTTTAACCAACTGAGCACAGCAGTATGATGACATGTGACTTCCAAGTCTCGGTCACATACACCCTGGTATGCTAAAGAGTTGCTTTAGCTTTTGTTTCCACCTGATGTTCTCTGAGGACACTTGCTCCAGCAACTGAGCTTGCTGCTAGATAACCTAAACCAGCCTTTATATGTAGTGCTCATGTGAAGTGAGACTTAGGCCCACACATGATTGCTGTCATCAACTCTAGACAGAGTTCATGTTTTCTTAAGATAATTCCAGCTTCATTTTCAAGTTTTCCAACTGAGGTCAGGTGCAGTGCAGAGTAGATTCATATCATACCCACTGTGTCCTGTCTGAATTCTGAATTCAGAGAATTAATGAGCATGGTTGTTTTATACCTATAGGTTTTGGGATAATTTGTTGAGTGGTCTAAATAACTTCAGTCAATATGTATCATGGACATAGTCCCTTAAAATCATCTTATTTTGAAGAACAGGCTCAAAGAGATTATGTAACTTAACATGGACCACATAATTAGTATATAATGGGATTTGAATTAAAATACAAGTTATGTTTTTATTTCCAAAACCTATGCCATATTTTAAGTCTAAACTGACTGCATTGTTTCCTTGAAGAATCGCAATTTGGAAACTGTTGAATTTTTAACTGCATTGATGCAGACCTGTCTATTGAAAAAAATGAGAAAATCTATTTTAGATGTCTGATTAATCTAAGACTGCTTTCTATATATAGTATAAACATTAAAACACAAAGAATTTATTATGCTTTTGATATACCACATTATTTCTACATAATTTATATCTTATAATAATTTTTAAATGTTACTCTATCAGTTTACATTGACATTTTTTTGGCTACCCTGTTACATCAGCATATCTGTTTTTGTTTTTAATTTTGGAGATTTGAACTTTCACAAAAATACAAAATACAAATTAATCTAGCAATAAAATAACATTATACTTCAAGTACTTCAAATTATTTGATTACATCAAAGTTGATTTCAAATTAGTTCTTTGAAGCACATTTGAAAGAATGCTTTTCCCAAAACATTCTATATTTATACTTTCTCACATAAATTTGATTCTGTTTAAAATTTGCCATCCCCTTTTCATGCTCAGGACAGACTACTTCTACAAATAATGAAAATTAATTTTGATAATTTAAAAGTTTTGTCCTTCAGGAAAAGAAATTTTTAAGAGAAATTATAGCCAAATCTCCACATAGATGGGTTCTGCATGTATGGATTTAAACAACTATAGGTTGAATGTTTAAAAATTGCATGTATATTGAACACATCTAGCACATCCAGATGTTTTTCCTTGTCACTGTTCTTTAAACAATACATTGTAGCAAGTATTTATATAACGCTTATGTTGTATTACATAGTATAAGTAATCTAGACATGACAGGAAGATATGCACATATGCAAATCTGACACCATTTTAGTAGGTACTAGTTGGGTAAAGTCCTGACAACTACCCTATAGAGACTGAGGAAGTTTATATGAAAATTTAGAAGAGGAACTTTTTGAGTAATATTTTAAAGAAAAACTTAAAGTTGGTAGAGTGCTTGCCTCACATACAGAAGGCCCTGGGTTCAAAGAAAAAGAAAAAGAAAAACTTAAATTTTACTGTGTAGAAAAATTTATATCCTATAATAGTCATATTCTAATCTCAATTATTGCTACAAAAAGTGCTTAAATTTTATTTCATATCCTTTTCTTTCTTTCTTTTTTTTTTTTTTTTTTTGTATTGCTGGGATCAAACTCAGCATCTTGCATAGGCTAGACAAGTGCTCTATCACTAAGATACTTCCCCATTCAATCTTTCAATTTTTTCATTGTTCAGACCTGTTATCATTTTCCCCATACCTTAGGGCAACTTATTGTAAACCTCATTTTTTAAAAATTAAAGTCACTGAAACACTAAATAAATCTAAAAGAATACTTTTTTTTTCTGATTACGTCTTTTAAATTCTTATTTTCTGTCATTTGCATTTTCTGTCTAACATCAGACAATTTTTCAAAAATTTTTAACTCAAATAGACCACAACACAATAATACTGGGTAGCTTTAACATGTTTCTCTCATCACTGGATAGATCCTCCAAACAAAAACTAAATAAAGAAGTGATAGAACTAAAACATACATTTAATAATACAGACTTAACAAACATATACAGAATATTTCACCCATCAAAGACTAAAAACATTTTTTTCTTAGCAGCCCACATATCCTTCTCTGAAATAGAACATATTGTAAGCCACAAGGCCACTCTTAGCAAATACAAAAAAGTAGAATTAATATCTTTCATTCTATCAGATCAAAATGGAATGAAATTACAAATCAATGATAAAATAAAAAATAGAAGCTACTGTAACACCTGGAGACTAAATTATACACTACTAAATGACCAATAGATAGTAGAATTTAAAAAATATATTGAGGTAAATGAGAATAGCCACACAACATATCAAAATCTCTGGGACACTATGAAGGCACTGATAAGAGGAAAGTTCATTGCACTGAACACTTTCTTAAAAAGAATAGAAAATTACCAAATAAATAATCTAACATTACATCTTAAAGCTCTAGAAAAAGAATGAATCAATACCCCAAATAATCAAAGACAGGAAATAATTAAAATCAGAGTCAAATCAATAAAATTGAAATAAACAAATAAAAATTTAAAAATCAATGAGACAAAAAGTAGATTCTTTGAAAAAATAAATAAACTCAATCTTTAGCCATGTTAACAAAGAAAAACAGAGAAAATGCAAACCAACAAATTTATAATGAAAAAGGAAATATCACCACTGTCATTATTGAAATTCAGATGATAACCAGAACCTACTTTGAAAAGCTATACTCCAATAAAATAGAAAATAATGAAGACATTAACAAGTTTCTAGAGAAATATTACCTACCCAAATTGAATCAGGAAGACATAGAAAATTTAAACAGATCAATTTCAAGAAATGAAATTGAAGATGCCATCAAAAGCCTACCAACAAACAAAAGCCCAGGACCAGATGGAATCTCAGTGGTGTTCTACTAGAGTTTCAAAGGAAAACTTGACCAATCCTCCTCAAATTATTCCATAAAATAGAAAAGGACGAAACCCTTACAAACTCATTCTACAATGCTAGTATTACCCTGATGCCAAAACCAAAGACACATCAAGAAAGAAAACTTCAGACCAATATCCCTTAATAATATTGATGAAAAAATTCTTAATAAAATACTGGCAAATTGCACACAACAACATATCAAAAAAGATAATGCACCATGATCAAGCAAGGTTCATCCCAGGAGTGCAAGGCTCTTTCAACATAAAGAAATTAATAAATGTAATTCATCACATCAACAGACTTAAAGACAAGATTATTTTGTTTATCTCGTGATTATCTCAATAGATGCAGAGAAAACATTTGACAAAATTCATTATCCATTTATGCTCAAAAATTAGAAAAACTAGGGATAGTAGGAACATATCTCAACATTGTAAAAGCTATATATGCATAACCCAAGGACCT
This sequence comes from Callospermophilus lateralis, assembly GCF_048772815.1. Lineage (NCBI taxonomy): Eukaryota > Metazoa > Chordata > Mammalia > Rodentia > Sciuridae > Callospermophilus > Callospermophilus lateralis. The sequence goes on along the minus strand of NC_135312.1, from coordinate 46,589,408 downwards.
AAGGCAAACATCATTCTAAATGGAGAAAAAAATTAAAAGCATTCTAACAACTGGAACAAAACAGAGATGCCCTCTTTCACCACTCTTGAAACCCTAAGCAGAGCAAATAGACAAAAGAAAGAAATTAAAGGGATATAAATAGGAAAAAAGAGCTCAATCTATTTCTATTTGCCAAGGACATGATTGTATATTGAAAAGGCACAAGAAACTTCACCAGAATGCTTCTTGAATGCATAAATGAATTCAGCAAGAAACAGGATATAAAATTAATACCATAAATCAATTGCAATCCTATACATTCGTAATGAATCTGCTGAAAGAGAAATCAGAAAAATTAATATTAACCATTACAATAACCTCAAAAAACAAAACAAAACAAAAAAACCCTTGAGAATCAACCTAATTTCACCTGTAAAAGAAGTGAAAGATCTCTACAATGAAAACTACAGCACACTAAATAAAGAAATTGAAGAAGACTTCAATTTGGAAAGAGCTGTCATATTCTTCAATAGGCAAAATTAACATTGTCAAAATTGCCCATAATACTAAAAGCATTATATAGATCTAATACAATTCCTATTAAAATTCCAATGACATTCTTCATAGAAATAGAGAAAGCAGTCATGGAACTCATTTGGAAAAGTAAAAAGCCCAGAGTAGCCAAAGCAATCCTTAACAAGAAAATTGATGCCTGACACATCACAATACCAGAACTTAGATTGTTCTACAGAGCTATAGAAACAAAAATGACATGGTTTTCCCACAAAAACAGACATAGACCAATGGAACAGAATAGAAGATACAGAGCCATATCCACATAAATACAGTCATCTCACACTAGACAAAGGTGCCATAAACATACATCAGAGGAAAGATAGCCTTTTTAACAAATGGTGCTGGGAAAAATGGAAATCCATATATAGTAGATTGAAATTGAACCCCTATCTCTTACCATGCACAAAATTCAATTCACAGTGGATCAAGGACATAGGCATTAGACCAGAGATCCCATGCCTACTAAAAGAAAAATTAGACCCAACTATCCATCATCTCAGCTTAGGAAATGACTTCTTCAATAAGACTCCAAAGCACATTAGTAAAATCAAGAATCAATAAGTGGGATGGTATCAAACTAAAAAGCTTCTTCACTACAAAGGAAACAATCAAGAACATGAAGAGAAGGCCTACAGAATGGGAGAAAAATCTTTGCCACCTACACCTTAGAGCATTAATCTTCAGGATATAGAAGTAACTCAAAAAACTTTAAAAAACACACACAAAAAATCAATAATTGGGTTAAGAAGCTGAACAGGCACTTCTCAGAAAAAAAATATATATGAATAGTCAACAAGTACTTTTAAAAATGTTCAATATCTCTAGAAATTAGAGAAATGCAAATTAAAATCACACTGAGATTCCATTTCACTCCAGTCAGAATGGCAATTATCAAGAATACAAGTAACAATAAAGGTTGGCGAGGATGTAGGGAAAAATGCTCACTAGTACAATGCTGGTAGGACTGCATATTGGTGCAACCACTCTGGAAAGCAGTGTGGAAAATTCTTAAGAAAACTGGGACTGGAACCACCTTTTGACCCAATTACCCACTCCTCAGCATATACCAAAGGACTTAAAATCAACATGTTATAGTGACACAGCCACATCCATGTTTATAGCAGCTCAATTCACAATAGCCAACCTAGGTGTCCTTCAACAGATGAATGGATAAAAAGAAATGTTGTATATATACACAATGGACTATTACTCAGCCATAAAGAAGAATGAAACTATGACATTTGCCGGTGAATGGATAGAACTGGAGAATATCATGCTAAGTGAAATAAGCCAGTACCCCAAAACCAAAGGCCAAATATTCTTTCTGATATATGGATGCTAACTAGGGAGGGGAAGAATAGAAGTTCAATGGATTACAGAAAGGAGAATGAAGGGAAAATGAGGGGGCATGGAATAGGAATGACAGTAGAATGAATCTACTTAAATTTCCTTTAATCATAAATGAATACACAGCCAGTAACTCCACATTATATACAACCACAAGAATGGCATCCTAATTGGAATGGGTTATAATCCGTGCATATATTACATGTCAAAATATATTTTACTGTCATATTTATCTAAAAACAACAAATTTAATTTTTTTAACTCTGTATTAAAGTGTCCATATTTTTGCTATGAGATTAAATGTTGACTTTTTGTCCTTTAAACCAAAGAATATAAACACTAGTTGATGGTTGCAATTTTTTCAGTATGTCTCAACATTAATACACAGATTTTCTCATGTGGAAACTTTCTCCTTAAGAGTAAATTAAGCATTATGATGGGTGTAATAGATATATATGAGGCTACTTTTAAGATTTTGTGCCTTTCAGCAGTAATTTAATAAATTCAAAAGTGCCAACTAACTTCCTGAGGTATTTCTGCCACTAATAGAATCTGGCTCACAATGAATAAAATGGCAGGGATTTCAAACTAAACATATGTTTCTAATAACACTTGTGTATGCAATGCAGTATTTTCAGTGTAGATGAGGAATGCTGGTGACATCATTCTTTAAACTCTCTTTAGGTAAACCAGATGGCTGAGCATGTATGCAGGAAGAATGCTGTTAAACTGTCCAGAGAGAATAGTTTAATCATCTTTAAAAATGTCACTAATATCCAACATTTGTTTTTTTAAATGGGCAATTATATTCTAGAAGCTGATATCCCAAATTCTGTTTCTGACATGTTTTATTCAAAGTAGGTGGTAAAAGTTGAATTAAAACAAAGAAAAAAAAAACCCAAACAAAAAACAATCTTAAAAACTACAAAATAAGATGTAAGATATTATTTATCCTAGCTAGTGATTTGGTCTCCATACTACAAAGTCTGACAATTAAAATTTGTGCTATAGTAAAAATTAATTATATTTTGTTACTATACTACATATCAGTTTATAATACTTTTATTATGTCTATAAATAAAAAACTGCTGAAAAAGTTTGAAGAATAATAAAATTAAAAATAGAAAACAGAGCAACAAGAAGAAAAGCAGAATGTAATCTTCTTTGTCCACTCATGAACAAAGAGCTTAACATTTGAACAAATAAATCTTGTCTCCATGGCTTTCTTATACATTCCACATACACCAGGTCATGGGAAGAGATTAGTTTCTTATGATGATGTAATGAGTCTAATTGAAGTTGGAGCTGGAGGAATCAAAGAAAATTCAGTTGATCCAATGAAGAAGAAAAGTAAAAATACATTCTAAACTTGATACTTGAGATTTTTATCTATGTAATTGCATTATTATTAATGGTTTGCCCTACAACCTTCCCAATGAGCTTCCTGTCACCCTAAAATTATTAAAATATTAAAAGGAATGTTGAATGTTAAAAAGTACGAGAAGTTAGAAGAGATTTAGTAACAAAAGTGTATTTTTTAATTTGTCAATGGTAAAGAAGAATCAAACAGTATTTTAATTACACATTCAAAGTTAAAATAAGTTTAATTCATGTTTCAAAATATTAGGCTGGTTGGGAGATGTTGTAAATCCTTATTCTTATATAAAATATTAAATGTTATTTGGTATATTTAGTTGAACAATCTATCTTTAGATTCTAAAAATTATCCTCCAGATCATTTGCATACTATTTGTCTTGAAATGTCTTCAATTTCACAGTAATATCAAAATCAGGTGTTATCTCACCAAATTACCTTGGGTGGGTGGAGATAGGAGGAAGTTCAAATTACTTTGGAAAAGAAGAATTGTCCTGAAGGTGCTGCTGAGAGAAAAAACTGATGGTAAGTCTCTTGGCAACTGCTGTGCTTCTATTTTCTGTAGCAGCAAGCATCTGAGCTGTCTCCGTGTGGTTGGTAAAGGGCTGGAGAAGAGGCCTGGTCTGCTTGCTGTGTCCTCAGAAATGATGCATTTTTCCCACTAATGGGCTGAGTTGGTCTAGCGTAGAATGCCGCAGTCTGACTGGGCACAATTCAGGAGCCACTTGTCAAAAGAAAGGAACTTTATTTTTAGAACCACACACCAAACCACACAGCTCCTCAGGAAAAAACCTTCAGAGCCCAACTGCTGCCACCAGCTTCCCACAAGCCTCTCCACCTCCCCCACTCCTCCTGCTCTTGAGGCTGATTGGCTGGGTCGCGTGGGCAAAGCCAAAAAAAGTTCCCCAATGAGCAGCTCCGTGGTCTGAAAGGGCAGGGAAACAGCCCAATGAGCATCACCGCAGAGGAGCCAATCAGTCGGCAGCTAGAAGTTTGCTGGGCCGCTGTGAGCCAGTCATCAACTGGCAGCTGGAAGTTTGCTGGCAGCTGGAAGTTTGCTGGGGCCCCTTCGGCTGTGGCTCTCAACAGTAGAAATAGGCTATTAATGAGCCAACCTAGTTTTACATCTAAATTTACCTTTTCCAGTTAATCATGAATGAAGTAATCACACCATTTTGCTCTTTAATCTCTAATTCATTTCTCAACTGATTCTAAACTTTTCTTTTTTCAGAAAAGAAGAGTAATATTATTTATGATGACAAAACTTTAAAGTAAGGAATCCAATGTATTCTTGTATGAGATATATTTTATCTGAACTTTTCATTTTAAGAAATACATGAGATAGATAATAAAAACAAAATATTAAATCATAATAATATTCTACCTAACCTTATGTCATACAGAGATATTAAAAAACATTTGCAAAGTTCTTTAAAATCAATGTTTATGAGATCAGGAATTGTCTTGGTGGTTATAGGAAGTCATAAATTTACCACAAAACTTTCTAACCTGGAGTATCTGACCTCTAAATTGTTGCATGGATTATCTGTGGCAAATCTCATATTAAATCAGGAATTCTGGAAGCTAGAACTCTATTTATGGAAGGAAGCTCAGGAAAAATATATACAAATGTTACCAAACAATGCTTTCCATTTTGATTTTTCTCTCTGCTTACTTATTTCTGACATTGCATATATACAATGGTGTACAATTGCATGAAGTCAACCCAAACAAAAGATCAAGTAAAAAATTCCAAATGGCTTTTATACTCAAATGCAGGCAACATGTACTCTTTGCAAGATGTTATTTGAAAAGGAAACATAATGGCGATAAGTATCTAGCCCAAACAACCACATCTGCCTTAGTTAAAAGCAGGCTTTCTTAATCTTCCCAACTGTATATAGGAAGTATAATTATATTTCCCTATTACAGACAGGGAACTGAGTCTTAGTTTATGCAACTAGGAAGAGGTTGCACCAGAATTCAAATCCAGATTGATCCCACTTCACATCCCAAGCCCCTTAGATGAAATGTGTGATACAATGATAAAAGCAAGCAAACAAAAAAAGCAAACAAAAAAAGCAAACCTAGCTGAAAACCTTTATATTTTCAGAAGTCCAGTTATGGTGAGTCATAATCTGAATAAGACCAAACATAAATTAGAAAATCTGTATAAATTATTTGGAAAAGTGTTTGGGATGTAATAATTATTAATAAAACTTAGCTAACAATATTTTACCCCATAAAGTACACTTGCCTAAGAGCTAAGAACTTCCACTATTTTAAATATTTTCACCAAGTTTACCAGGATTACATCTGAGTTATCCAATTAGCTATATTATTTTTGGTAATTAATGTAAACATGCTCATAAAATTGAAACTGTTAACCCAAGTTATTAGGACTTACGCCTTAAAATTTTTGTTTTTGTTTTATTTTGCTATTATTACAGTTACTTCTTTAAAAAATTTTTATTGGTGCATTATGAGTATACATATTAATGTAATACAGTGTTATGTATTCATACATATGATCAGTTTCATTGATCATTATCTCTACTTTCCCTGCCCTTTTCCTTCTCTTTGATCCTGTGCCTTAATTTTTTCAATTTTCCATTACAGGGAATGAATTTTCTATGATCTACACACTCACTTTTCAAGATTCCCTTTACAATTTTTTAAATATATTTATAAATCAATTGATAAGATTTTGTCAGGATATAAAGGATTAAGTTGGGAAGTTAAGAAGTTAATTCTGGAATAAGAGTAAAATGTTATTATCAATTTTTCATGTATACATGGTCTTGACTTTTTAACAGACTGGAACCATGTTTTAATTTTTAATGTACATTCAAATAACCTGAGAATCTGGATAGATGCAAGTTCTGATTTATAAGGAATAGGGTGAGTTTGAGATTCTAAATTTCTAAACTGCTTTTTGGTAATATCAGTCTTGTTCCATGATCCATGCTTTGACTGGCAAATTGTTAGAACATGCAGCCTCTGGCCATATATAGTTCGTACTGACTAAATTGGCTTGGAGCATTTCTTTTTTGAAATTATTCCCCATCCTCCACGAACACTGGCAATGTAGCAGCCATGCCACATGTTCACAGTTAATTATCATTCACACTCCCATATACATATATACACACACACACACACATATACACACACACACATACTTGTGTATATATATGTATACGTGTATATATGTATGTATATGTATATACACGTATACATATATATACACAAGTATATGTATTCACTTTTAAATAATAGAGCCCTAAACTCTACCAATCAGTTCCTTTGTCAAATATTGAGAACTGAGACCTAGAGAGCCAATTTAGTATTTCTCAATTACCTGGTGACTTCACATCAACATGAGAGCAAGTGTTGGTAATTTTCCACCTATGAGACTGAGAAAAAGAAAAACCATTCTGTAGTGCAGGAGAAAAATAAAGGATGACATATAGAGAGAAGTAGGCATAAGAGGCACCAAGAGAGGAACTTAATGGATTCTTTGATGTGTTGCCATTCTAATTCTATTCCCAAGGCCTAAGAATACTGCTGCCCTAATAAATTACCCTTTTGCTCTAGCTGAGTGGATTTCTATTTCACATAACCTAAGATGTACTAACTTTATATTCTAAAGTGTAATGTACTTTATCTCTGTGCAGCTAAAAGCACATGAGATTGGGATCCATAATCACAGTCTTATTTATGTGAAGTGCTAAGAATAGGTATGAAGTGGGCACAAGCATTTATGTAATAATATATATTATATATATGTTCACATTGTTTTAAGGAATTTTTGCATCAAATATATCATTTCAGTACATCTGGAAATTTATAATTCATTCTAAATAAAGATAGCATTAAATTTACAGATATTTAATGACAGAAAATCTATTTTCAGTGACATGTTAGATGAATATTGTATTTTAGACTGTCATTTTATCTTTCAGAAGCTCAGTAGATAATGAGGATGAAAAACTTACATTAAATACATGCTGATTATTAAGAAAGGCACCAGAATGGCATACTCCTTTAAAAATTACTTTGGTACCTAAATTATTATTCACAGTATCTATTCACTTTTAGCTACTTAGAAGTGTAGCCTGATTAAGCATCATGTTTACATATAAACAGTGCCTCAAAAACATCTTCTTCTCTTGGGGTCTAGCCAAAATCAGCTTTCTGCAAATGTTCAATGATAAATTCTATAATTACATAGTTAATAAGTCCATCTAACCTTAAATCCTGAATCCATTTGTTTGGAGCAATCAGATAATTTCAGCAACAAAGGTGTTATAAAGCTGTCATAGAAACTACAGTTTCAAGAAAATATCAAACTTCATCTACCTTAAGTATTTAGACTACAACAAAAGTAGAAAATATATTTGTTTATCTTAAAATACAACCAATTACATTATTTAAATAGAGTCTCAATATTAAATTTCAGATTCAAGTGTATAAAGTGTAATTTGTTTTAAAAAGTAATAACTCTAGGCTGGTACTGGTGAACTTAGACCATTAACACATAAAAATATAGCCATAAATTTCCAGTAAATTGTTGGATATTATTAGTACTTCCATGAATCTGGGGAAAGCAAATGAAAATATTTTTTTTGGAAATCAAACGTTCATCCTAGAATACAAAAAAATGCCCAGGAACAATTTCCTCTCCGAACACTATTAGCTCTTAAAAAAATGTTTTTTTTTTGGTTTTGTTTTGTTTTGTTTTTTGTTTTTTTTTAATTAAATAATACTACTAGAGAAAATAAGGGAAATAATGTATTATGTGTTAGAACAAACCAGGGTGGGGAGGTAGTATGGATGACAAAGCAAGAAAAAATGGACCTCAGAAAAAGACCATAAATATAAGTAAATATATATTTACATATTAAATATATATATACATATATATAAAGTGTGTATATATACATATATAAACACATGTATATGTATTCACATTTTTAAATAAGAAGTAAGCATGAGTAAGGAATCAAAGAGACAACACAAGGTTGAACCTGTCTTCAGTAGGCCCTAATCTCCATCATGTGGGATAGGCCCCAGGTACTTAATAAGACTTCTGTGGCACAAGAATTAAAATCAAGAATCAATAAATGGGATGGACTCAAACTAAAAAGCTTCTTCTCAGCAAAAGAAACAATTTGTGAGGTAAACAGAGAACCTACATCTTGGGAGCAAATTTTTACCCCTCACATATCAGATAGAGCACTAATCTCTAGGGTATATAAAGAACTAAAAAACAAAACAAAAAAAAAAAAAAAACAGACACACAAAAAAGCAAATAATCCAATCAATAAATGGGCCAAGGACCTAAAGAGACACTTCTTAGAAGATGATGGACACCCAGTCAACAAATACATGAAAAAATGTTCATCATCACCAGTAATTAGAGAAATGCAAATTAAAACCACTCTAAGATTTCATCTTACTCCAGTCTGAATGGCAGTTATTATGCATACAAACAACAACAAGTGCTGGTGAGGATGTGAAGGGAAAGGTTTCACTCATAAATTGCTGGTGGGACTGCAAATTGGTGCAGCCAATATGGAAAGCAATATGGAGATTTCTTGGAAAATTGGGAATGGAACCACCATTTGACCCAGCTGTCCCCCTCCTCAGACTATATCCAAAGGACTTGAAAAATAGCATACTACATGGACATAGCCACATCAATGTTCATAGTCACACAATTCACAATAGCTAAACTATGGAGCCAACCTATATGCCCTTCAGTGGATGAATAAATTTTTTTAAAAAATGTGGCATATATACACAATGGAATTTTACTCGCAGTAAAAGAGAATAAAATCATGGCATTTTCAGGTAAATTGATGAAGTTAGAGAAGATAATGCTAAGTGAAGTTAGCCAACCCCCCCCCCCCCCAAGAAAAAAGCCAAATGTTTTCTTTGATATAAGGAGGCTGATTCATAGTGGGATAGGGAGAAGGAGAATGAGAGAAATAGACAAACTCTAAAAAGGGCAGAGGGGTTGGAGGGGAAGGGAAGGGACATGGGGTTGTTAATGATGGTGTAATGTGATGGTCATTACTATCCAAAGGACATGTATGATGACACGAATTGATATGAATATACTATGTATACAACCAGAGATGTGAAAAATTGTGCTCTATATATGTAATAAGAATTGTAATGGATTCTGCTGTCATATATAAATTTTAAAAAAATTAAAAATGAAGCCATTTTTAAAAAGAAACAACTTACAAAAACTACAATTTTAAAAGAGAAATGAGTGTATAGATATAAATCCAAATTAAATGCAATAGAAGTTTAGAATTATCAAAAAATATAAAAAATAAATTATACAGACTATAGCCATGGGGAAAAACATTTTTAAACTTTGAAATGATGAAAAAAAAACTATGAAAAGCATTTTAACAAACAATAAAATTAAAAAAGAAAGCCTAACATAGTTCTAATTAGAGGCCCAGATGGAAAGAAGGGAATGAATTAGTAAAAAGATAATGGCTGATAATATTTTATGAGTAATGAAATATGTCAAATGAAAGATTTGGGAATTCCAAGGTATCAATTTTAGAATAAAACAAAATAAATCAACATATGGAAACATCTGAATGAAATTGCCCAACATCAAATGAAAAGATGAAATACTAAAATGAAAGATAAAATGAGAGATTATGTTCAAAATATTGAAAGATAGACAGCTAACTTCTGTGCAATGAAAATGGAAGCCAATTCCTAGAGAAAACATGCTAAGTCTTATAGACAAGGAAAAAAGAGGAAGTCCTCCAAATTCATTTTACCAGTTTGGGATATACCTTTTATTAAAGCCATAAAATTACATTATAAGAAAGGAAATTTGCAGATACATTTCTCTCATGAATGCAGATGCAATATCTTAGAGAAAATATTTGCAAATTGAATCCAAATGTGTTTTTCAAATTGTTGAGAGCCACAGCCAAAGGGGCCCCAGTAAACTTCCAGCTGCCAGCAAACTTCCAGCTGCCGGCTGATGATTGGCTCACAGCGACCCCAGCAACTTCTAGCTGATTGGCTCCTCTGCGGTGATGCTCATTGGCCTGTTTCCCTGCCCTTTCAGACCACGGAGCTGCTCATTGGGGGACTTTTTGGCTCCGCCCACATGACCCAGCCAATCGGCCTCAAGAGCAGGAGGATTATGAGAGGTGGAGAGGCTTGTGGTTGGGGGAGAGGCTTGGGGGAAGCCGGTGGTGGCAGTTGGGTTCTGAGGGTTTTTCCTGAGGAGCTGTGTGGTGTGGTGTGTGTGTTCTAAAAATAAAGTTCGTTTCTTTTGACAAGTGGCGCCTGAATTGTGCCCAGCCAGACTGCAGCACAAATAATAGACCTTGGCCCAAATGATATCCCAGTTAGAGTAGTTGAAAAGTTTGCCCATACAATTAATTTAACACATTAACAAAATTTAAAAAAAAGAAAACATATGATCATTTAATTTGTTGAAGTGTTTAATAAAATCTAACATTCATTTGTGATGAATATTATTAGTAAATAAAGAATAGGATACAACATTAAACTTCATGAAGAAGATCTAATTGGGGCAAATGTCATCCTGAAAGGAGAAAGATTAGAAGATGACCCTTTAAAACCAAGACGTAGGCAAAAACACACAATACAAGCACTTTTTTGTAACATCGTAATAAAAGCCTCAGTAAGTGCAATAAGATGAAAAAAATGATATATAAAGTTTTAAAGTAGAAACAAAAAAAGCAAAGTCTATAAATTACTAAATTTAATTTACTGGATAAATAATTCAGTAAGTTAGTTGTATGTATGATTAATATTTAATTAAATAGTAATACAAAATTTATCAGTTGCATCTCTAATTATCAATAACAAAAACCCTGAATACACAATTACAAAGGTATCATAATTTGAAATTTTAACAGAGAATATAAAGTATTCAAGGCTACTATAGGGAAAATTTTGGAAGCTTTAGTAAATTATTTTAAAGATTATTTAAATATATAGAGTGGTATACTACATATATGGCTACGATAACTTAAAATTTGAAAATGGCATATTTCCTGATAATGATCATATCAAGTACAATTTTTTTTGTAAAATAAGGTTACTCATGATTTGTGATGAGCTTACTTAAAATTTATTATAATAAAAAGTAATAGTAAGAAAGAAGAGGGGCAAAGGAATTGCTCAACCAGATGTAGAAAATGATTATAAAGTTATAATAAATAAGACATCATAGAACTAAAAGAAAGAAGACCACTACAGAAATAAACAAAGTGATATCTGAAATAAAATAGAAAATTGAAAAGCATATTCACCCAGGTTGACATGCAAGAGAAGTGACATTCCACATCAGTATGGAAAGGAATGATTGTTAAGGGAAAAGATGTCTATCTACATGGAGAGAAGATAAAACTGAAACCACTTGACACTATAGAAAAGATAAACTGCAGAGAAATGAAAGACAAATTGTAGAAAAGAATTGTTTTAGAGACCAATTGAAAAGCATATTTGAAAAATGTTTGGGTTTAGAAGCATGGGGAAAAAAAACACATCTAAAAAAATAACATTTAATAATAAGATTGATTCTATATTTTGAAAACTTTTAAAAATACATTTTAAAAAAGAGTTAACTCTAAATTAGACTTACAGATTTGATTTCAAAAAAATTAAGAATTGTTATTAATGAAAACATATCTTAAAGTGAGTGAAAAATTTATGAAATGTGAGAAAATAATTAAAATACACATAACCAACACAATATTGAGATGTTATTTTAACAAAATTTCTTCAAATCAATATGAAAGTCTTAAAAGATGAAAATAAACAAATAAACAAAAACAAGGTTAAAAGACATTAAGATACTTTCACAGAAGAGAAAAGCCATATAGCCAAAAAAATAGAGAAGTAGAGATCCCCAAACTGTAAAATGTTAACACAGTGAAATGCTATTTTATATGCACTTAATAACAAAAATTAAAATGAATGACCATTCCAAGGAGCAGAGATAGGTATAAATTTCAGTTTTATAAGGGATCAGAGGTTGGTTTGAGAAACTTTCTTTAGAAAAAAAAATAACAAATTAGTTGCAAAATTTAATATTTATTTAGAATGAGAAAAATCACAAAAAATTATATGGTTTAAAAAGCTGATACCATCACAATTTCTATAAAGCAAAAAAGAAAAAATAATAATTTATTTTTAACACACTCTAGCACAATAATTCTCTAAATAGTTTGGCTGCATACTTTTTATTGCTTTTTATAGAATAATAATTGTGGGAAAATGGAATAGAAAGATAATTCCAAATTTGTTTCAGCATGATTCAAATTTGTTTTCAATAAACGGTAGTATAGAAAAGCATCAGTTTTGTGACTTAGTATTATTAGTATTATGCAGTTTTAAAAAATATTTTTGTCAAATTTCAGAAAACTGCTTTAAAATTTTAAGAAAATTTAAATTTTTTTCTGCAGGAGTACTATTAAAGAATTATGCAATTATTAAGTAGATTATTATTGATTGCCTCATTGTGTAATGTATCATGTTATATTCATTAGCGTTAGTATCTGTAGTCACATTAGCAAGAAAAAATATATATACTTCATATATATTTGTTCTGAAATATATGTTCTGAATGAGCAATGACTTTAGGAGAAGATACATCAAATATACTAAGATGTAGTCCCATATGCTGAGATGCATTTTAAAGCAGAAACCTTGAAGACATTGATGTACTTTTTTGAAGAATATCCACAGGTTTATGCCCTACAGCATGAAGGTATTTTGATAGATTCTATTCTATTTAAAAGTGAGATACTTTTAAAAGTCATGTATTTATAATTATATTTGTGAATCACTGAGTATATACCTGACAAGAGAGAACTTCTCTTTTGACTAAGCTGAAAAGAACAAAATCATCTGTTTACAATTTTAAACTTCTTTAATTGAAAGCATTTCCAACAGATACATTTCATACATTTCAAAACTCACTTATTTTCCATTCATGCATATTGTGGTGCCAGATATTGAAGGACAAGTCCATATGGCAGTTAAGTCTCAGTTCCACAGGTTCTGTGTCATGATGCCAGGCGGGTCAGCACAATGCACGGCAGGACTTCTGGAAGGCATTCCTGCACCAACATGAGTTGCTAGTGAGTATATTAAAATACAGAAATTCTGAATATCATGCCATTATTAGTTAAATAAAACACAGCTGCAAGATGAGAGAAGATATTTTTGACATAAAAGATTTCAGATCCCAAAGACATTAAGTAATAAATTAGAAAAAGAAAGTGAATATATCTATCGCCTCTCATCTAATTTCCTTATGTTTTATTCCTCCTCTGAGTTTATAAGAATTAGTATCTAATAGAAGCTTGGTATATATTGAAATTAATACCAAATTTGCACACAGAGTTGCATTATATAACCACTTTATGTCATTTACTCTTTTTCACTTGTAGCAATGTTATATGGAAAAGACCATCTGAAACCATTTTTAAAACTTTGATTTTAATCTGAGCTAGACCCTTAGTTAAGTGAATGTGACCTTCACAAAATGACCTCCAGCCAAAAGCTTTCTATTCAATGGAGAATAAAGACACCTGACTTGTTTTCCTGGTGAAGGTAGTACTCATGTACCCTGGCATGAACACCACAAATTCAATTTTCTTAGAAGTAATGAAGTAGGAATGTCAGTATAATCACCTCCTAAAGTTTGTTTCTTATAGTTCACAGTAATAACTGTTCAGGCTTCTAAAATTTCTGGGCAGCAAAACTTTACTGCATGATGTTTGTGTGGACATAAACTTGTGTTTTTTTTAACATCACTTTTTTCAGACACTATAGTGAGGTTAATCATGGGATTAGAGATATTCTCTGTGCCCAAGATTCCTCAAATATAACAAAGGGAAATTTTCTTACCTAACTATAAGATTATACTAGCAATGTATGTGAAGACTAACGGCAATCACACTTAAAGATCACTTAGCTTAACATTAGGCATATAGAAAGTCTATCATAATGTTAGCTATCATCAGTAATGGCAAAAATCAAGAAAATGTTGAAAGAATTTGATTCAATGCATATCTAGATTTAATTTTATGATTGTAATTTATAAACATGTTTTCTTTTATAACCTCAATTATACAGATAAATAAGGTTTGCAGAATCAGTACGGAAAGGAAAGTTGTAGATAGGCAGACTTCAAAGATGGCATATGCTCTTACTTCCTATTTTTCCTATAGCTTCATGTTTTTCACCTTCCTTTCCTGATCCCTTCCACGTGCATGTGGGATGACCCTAATGAATGTAATGGGTTAGCAAAACCAAGTCTAGATGACCATCTGAACACCATCTTGCTAGTAATACCTCCTGTCTTGTCCTCTGGCTTGTTTCTCTGATAAAGCAAGCTGTCACATTGCCAGTTGCTGTAGAGAGAGGCAGGAAATTGAGGGCAACTTTTGACCAACAATAAGTGAAGAACTGAGATGCTAAGAGAAACATCTTTGGCCCAGTAACCATGAGCAACTAAATCTTGTCTACAATGATGTGAGTGAGTTTGGAAAGGAAACCCAATGAAGTCTTTCTGTGACTACAGTTCTTGATGACACCTGAACACTCAGCCTAGCCTCACTTGGACTCTTGACTACTTAAACTGTACACTAAATGCTATTGTTTTAAGCCACTGAATTTTGGTGTTATTTGTTAAGTAGCAATAAACAACACAAAAAGCAAAGACTTAAAACCTGGGACATGTTTTCCTATGTACTGAATAATCTTTAAAGAGGAATTAGGGAACATCAGTTTGTAAGACATTTATGAGCAAATTCCAAATGCAAAAATTTCATAGAAGAGATTATATTTTGTAATTTTTTTAAAAAATATGACTTGTTTCTATCTCTTAAACATTCTTCTCCCATGAAAATGAATCCAAACAGTAATTATTTTAGAAATTGCCTTTGTACCCAGCTGATGGATTTATGATATAAAAAATGACTATTTTATGGGTTTAAAAGGCTTTATAAAGATTTATATATGATTTTTTGGAAGGAAATAGGCAATAAAAGGGATAACAATAGGATAATAGGCAATAAGTTCTCAAGTCCAGAATCAAAGCAATTTATCTTTGTAGTCTTATCAATTTAGCACAGAATCCGGCACATGGAACACACCAAGGATTCATTTTTCTTGCCAAATGAAAATAAGTAGACTTTAAAAAAAATCTATGTAAATACAACACAAATTTTGGAGCCAGGCAGATTTTATTTCTAACATAGTTTCTGCCCCACCACTGTCACCCCAGGCAAGCTACTTATTTCCTTAGAAAATGAAAATTACAGCTAGATTTCATTTTGAAGAAAACACTTAACAAAAAATAGGCTGAAAGGAACATAGTGTGTATATATGTGAGAATGTGTTTGTTTCATATATATATGTGTATATGTATATATATATATATATATATATATAAAATCATATTATTTGTTTCATATATATAATATCATAAAGATAACAATTTTAAATGAATTTTAGTGACAAAGCATAGGCAGATCAGTTAGTCAGAATCAAATGTCTGTTTGTCAATGCAAGCATAGTTTGGTAATCTAAATGGTAAAAGTGAGTTTTTTTTTTTTTTAATTTCAAGAATTGAACTCAGGGTCACTCAACCACTGAGGTACATCTCCAGCCTTTTTTGTATTTTATTTAGAAATAGCATCTTATGTAGTTGCTTAGCACCTTGCTTTTGCTGAGGCTGGCTTTGAATTTATGATTCTCCTCCCTCAGCCACTGGAATTACAGGCTTGCACCACTGCAACTGGCTAAAAGTGGGATTTTAATTCATGAAAACAGAATATTAGGATAACAACATATTTAAATAACAGGATGTTTACAAAAACAAAAGATGTAGAATATATATGACACATATGAATTACTACATTCATATTCTCTAAGTAATCTAAATAATTTCTAAATATATTAAAATAATAAATCAATAAACAAACCACAGACCTGTTATAAATATGTTCCAAAAAAGAAAAAAGGAAAAAAAAAACAGTGGAAAAATCTGACATAACTTTCCTATGTATATATATGAGTATACCACAGTGAATCTCATTACTGTGTACATCCACACACAAAATTAATTTAAAAAAATAATCATGAGTAAATAGCAGAGAGATCAACAGAGGTAAGGAGAAAGATGGGAAAGGAAAGATACTAAGGATTGAATTAGAACAAGATATATTTCATGGTTTTATAATTAAGTCTAAATGGATGCTGCTATAATGTGTAACCAAACAGAACCAATAAAAAAGAAATATATTCAAAAGATAAAATGTATTACTTCATAGAAAAACATACATGAATGCTCAGTATAGCTATGAAAAAATCTTCCAATTACCTCTTCCTTTATATGTTATCTTCATAAAAGTCAACATAAGTGATATATAATTGCTTATTTGTTAGACTATCAAGGATGAAAAGTAATAATAGTATCTAATATTAGCATATGGCATGGGGAATCAAATTCTTATGAACTGAGATGGTACAATGAATAGGCCTTTATTGATGGAAATTTATTACTACCAAAATTAATAATGCACACACCTACTCTTCTAGAAAATTCTGAGAAGATGGTTGTAGTACCAACATTCTGGATCTTCAAAAATAACATCATAAAAATAGATAAACTAGGATAACAAAACCAAAACTTTTCAGTTAGCAACTACAACAAAAAATGAATAACAAAGTATCTCTATGCACTCACTCCAAAATACAAGAAAATGGGAACAAACCACCAATACCAATAAAACTGTTATAAAGAATCTATAGGAGGGATCAGAATGAAGCGATTGAGCATTTGAATGAAAAAAAAAATGAGGAGAACCCTAAAATTCTCTCAGAATTTGCACCAGAATACTGTCGCTGAACTTGAAACCTGATAAAACAAAACAAAAATCACCAAAGTGATACATCAGGCAAAATCCAGACTGTTGTAAGCTACACACAGCAAGTAACACGGTTTCTTCAACAACAACAAATTATGGGGAAGAAAGGAGATAGCCAGATGAGTAGGAAGCATTACATATGACTCCTAATTCAAGCAAATATGAAATAATTAAGAGCTGAAAATATGAACACTGACTAGATGTTTGAGCATCTTAAAATTATTTTAATTTTCATTATTTGTGTATAAGCAGTAGACATAAAGTTACATATAAATTTAAACTGTTGTTATTCCTTGAAGAGATATATTAAAATATATATGGAGGAAATATTATTATTCTTTCATAAGAAGCAATGCTATATAAAAATGATATCCATCAAAACAAAGTGGGAAGGGTAAAAATGCTAGGAATATAGATGAAACAACCCTTGTCATTTGTTGATAATGGTTGAAGGAGGATGGTAAGCACATAAGTATGTGTGGTATTCTATTTTGATATATGTTTAAACATTTTCATATTAAATAAAAAATGTACACACCTTTTACCTGGTAACCTGGTAATTTTATTTTTAAGAGTTAATCTACAAATATAGCAACACAAGGATTCTAAATAAGAACACAAAAAGATTTAGAACTAACTAAATGGGAGGTTGGACCTAATTAAAGACATATGAGTATTATGGGCTGCAGGGGGATAAGAGAGGATAAAAGGGAGGGTGGATACAATCAAAGTGCATTTATATGTGTGTATAAAAATGTCACACAGAAACCCTTTATTTTGTAAAATTAATATATGCCAATAATCATAGATTCAAAAATGATAAAAATACACATATACATAACATAGTAAGCTCTCTGAGACTATTTACAATAAAATGATAAAAATACACATATATATTACATAGTAAGCTCTCTGAGACTATTTACAATGTAAAAAAAGAAAAAGCAGGTTGCTGAAAGTTATTTCTCCTAAGCAATGTATTAAATCTCTATATAGAAATTCAGATCAGTGAAAACTATGTAATTATATATGTATGTAAATATATGCATATACATATACATGTATGGGCATTCCCAAATGGGCACCCATATATACCGGCATCTCCCTAGAAAGTTTTTGAAATAATATGCACCAAACTGGTTTATGTGACAAATTTTATGAGATGCTTTTGTTGTTTTCATTATCTCTTATCCAATCATTTGACACTTTTTTTTTTTAATTTAGTGCCTACTATGTGCCCTGAACTAGGTACAGGAACTATACTAATTAATACTATTAACATAAATTACTTTATTTGTGGAAATACAATCTTGAGAGACAAGTAATATGACTGATAAACACGAATTATGATATGTCATGAAAAATAAAAAACAATGAAGAAAATTAGAAGGAAGGGAAATTGCTGTAATTTGAGATCAGATAACCAGGAATTCATATTGAGATAGTGAATTTTTAGTGAAGAAATGAAGTAAGTGCAAGAAATAATGGTGAGGATTCCTAGGGAGGAGCTCAGAAGCACAAATTCTTTTAGCAGAAAAACACCTTCTAAATCTGAGAATAGCTTGGAGAATGGTGTGGCAGAGAGAGAGAATAAAAAGAATAGGGCAGGATGAATTCAGACAGGAAACTGGGTGCTCAATCAGGTGGGCTCCTGTGAGACTTCATATATTGCACCTTCTGTGAAGGGAGAGACCATCAGATATCTCTATCTGATGCTATATTGATTTTGGAGACTGTTCTTCTGTAGTCGTTTTGTTGTAATTTATAAAAATTTTGCTGCTTTTCATATGAAAAGACATCTGTATTTATCTACATTTAATTTTAAAGTCTTGCCATTTCGAAAAAATAAAAACATTAACTGCTCATTGTAAATAATCTGTTTGATAACCCATGGAGCCAAACTTTGAATCAATTTTAGTCATGTGTAACCATTGACTAAAACACTTCCCTTCATGTGTCTCTGCAACAAATTGTACTCTTCCTGATTGCTTCTCATGATTCCTGTGGGTAAGCAAAAGATGAAGATACAGAGATACATCTAGGAATGTTCACCTAAGCAGCATTTTACCAACAGTGTTTTTACCAATTAGTTACTTGAAACCTACAAATGATTGTATCATGCTAGCCATGTGCCTTGCATGTTATCTGAGCAAGGATTTATATCTATATTGAAAATTTTCCATGGAATGGCATGATTTCACTGAGAATACTGGATCTTCAAAAATAACATCATATA